>NC_042295.1:5821507-5894007 GCF_901000725.2 Takifugu rubripes | reverse complement strand
TCATTGCTTGGTGAGTGAACATGTGTGTCAAGAGTCGTTTATCATAAATGTGATCAATCTTTGAATGCCATCTTCTGGTAGGAACTGACGCTCAGGTTATGCGTGAACTAAAATAAAATGAATTTTATATGATGCTAATCTGGTGTTTTCTTCTTTTTTTTTAAAGAAAAGAACAGTCAACAGTTAACTGCTAGCTTTGTTATCTGAGATGACTTTTTAAAAATTAGACCTAGTCTTGTAAAATTTAGGGCAAACATCGTTTTTGGAGGTTTTAGTAGAGGTGTGTTGATAATGATGAATATACAGCCAACTGCAAAATTTAAGCTTTCAGTGACACAAATGGTGACAGACAGCATGGAGATCAAAAACATAGCAGAAATTGAGTGTGTGCTTATTAGGTACATGTTTGCCAATCTGTGGCATCACCATGTACACTTTCTCCATTCAAATGTATGTTATTCAAAGTAAGTTACTGCAAAACAAGAGTTTAGCATGCAAAGTTCCCAAACAGAAAAATAAGCAGTCTCTGAGGTGTTCATGTTCTTATACCGTTGTGCTCACAGAAGCTGTCATTCAGAGTAAATCAGAGTAATGACTCATATTGGCTTTCTACCAGTTCACGGCAGCACAAATTTTAGTGTGGAGATATGGGATGTCTGAATTAAGAGCAGACCACTGATCCTACTGTGACAGGTGGTGAGGACAGCAGGACTCAGGCCAGGGCCCTCATTTGTTCTGGCTGATTAGATTAGAATTAGAATTGATGGGCCAGAGGGAGCCACAGAGAATTTGTCTGTATCTTAACCTACAGACACTGACAGTGAATCACTGGGAAAAGACAGACAGAACATTTGGAGTAAAAAATTAGTGCAAAGAAGAGGAAATAGATTCTGGTTTTGAACATTTTTGCTCTTAAAAGAGTACTGTGATAACCTGTGTTAAGCATGTATTACTGTTGATGCAATGTTTTGTTTGTGTTTCATTGACCAATCATGTACCTTATGGGGAAACCAGATTGAATATAGGTGTGCTTGTTAGGCACTGCAGACACAAACCAAGACCCCAAATGCAGACACATGAGACACATGAGGTTGAAAATCTGATTTACTGAAAACCTGGTTCAGAGCAAAACCAAATGGTGCTGGAAGCAGACAAACACGGTCAAGCTGGAGCAGGCTGGGAAGCGCGAACAGGCGTCCAAAAGGCAATCTGCAGGAGAGACGAACGATCAGTTTCAAAGTGGAAACAGGAACGAGGAGACAATCTTGCATATGGAGTTTTAGGAGCCAGGCTGTACCGCGGGGGGTTAACAACAAATTGGCGATGATTGGAAAGTGGACCAGGCTTTTCAAGTCAATGGCAGGTGTGGATGATTGGCTGGAGATCAGTCTCAGGTGTATGTCGATCGCCCGACGGGGAGTCTGGAAGCCACTCCGCCCAGCCTGAGAATAGACAAGGGAAACACAGACAAGACACAGATGGGGAGGGGGAAAACACTTGGGACTCCTAACAGTGCTGGTAATTGGGAGAGGACACATGTGCCAGAAGAGGACAGAGAGTTTGTGAGATGTCAGGCTGTGAGTTTCAGAGCAGTGAAAGTTGTGGCTGCGACAACAACTTGTGGTTCTGTCTGTTTGGTTGATTAAGCCTGAAAACTGAATCTGCACTCTATTTCAGGTGTTAATAACTGCTGGGCTATTACAGTACAGACCTTTATGCTTTAGAGAAAATGAGGGCAAGTTTGTTTTTATTTCCTGTTTAATTTCTGTATGCTTTGCACCAACATATATGGCTTAGGGAGAGAGATCTATGTGATATGTGGTTTAAAAGTCGTGGCTATTACGGTCACAAAGAAATTCATGAGAAACACCCAAAACATGGCTTTTTAAAAATTTGTGAGTGTGCGCACATGCAGATATGGGGGTTTTCACGGCCAAAAAAAAAAAACCCCACGGCAAACAGCTCTGCCATACTTTGACGTAGAAACACCTTTCAAACGGAGCCAAAAGGGTCTACACAGGGGACATTTGAGGTCTGGAATTTCCCTCCCAACTCTTAATTGGGATGTATGGGAGAGCCTAGAACAGGAGGCCATGTGACCTAGGGTGTAGCAGGCTTAAAGCATGGTTTAAAACTTTGCCGTTTTTAACTTTCACTATTCAAGATAATGACCAAGTTCCACACGAATATATTTGACAGTTCTAATGAGCTGACATGCGCTGTGTAGTGTCATTCATGTGACGGGTGCGATTAGGACCCAAAAGCAGCACTCTGGAAAACTGGACCGTGGTAACGACTTTTATTAGCAAACAGGAACTCAGGCAGACAAGGAAACACAGGAAATAGTCCATTCTTCAGGCTCAGGGCCCACACAAAGTCTATGGATTGCAGGCTCGGGGAGTGGGTCGAACAGAGCCGGAATGCAGAACCAAGGGGGAAGGACGTAAATCCTCAGAACCGTGCAGTTCCACTGACAGTGGGCAGAAGTGACAGAAAGGGTCTTACAGGAGATGAGGCTGACGATGTAGCGGAGCAGACTGGGGACGAGCAGCAGCGAAGTCGGGGCCAGGCGGAGAAGTCAAAACCAGGTGAGCAGACAGAAATCAGAAACGCTGAGGCAGAAGTCGTAGTCAGGGGCAGAAAGCAGGTAGGTTGTCCAGGGAACAGGCAAGGCAGGCAGGGTCGATAACAGGGAATCTGGCAGGGAAACAACACTGAAAAGTCTTGCATGGAAGCAGAAGAACAATCTAGCAAAGACTGAGAGTGCAGGGGAGGCTTATAAGCAGGGCTGATTGGGAATGAGCTGCAGCTGTGCTTGCAGGTGAGTGGAGTTGAGCTGACGGGGTGGGAGTGGCTGGCAGGTAGAGTGGAGCAGAGGCAGGGAGTGGAAAATTACTGGGGCAGAGGGACAGGAGGGAACTGGGGAAATGGGGCTGTGACAATTCATTTCTGTGTCTGCTACAATTTAAACTGATTTTTCTCCAACGTCGTTTAACTTACAGTAAGCTCACTAAAATTTAAATGCCCAGTCATTGCTAAGTGGTTCAAATCTGCCAATGAAATCATGTGTTTGATGATTATTAATTTGTGTGTGTGTGGTGTTATGTTGTCTCCCCCTAGGGGATGACCCAAGTAATAACTGTTTTCTTTTCTCCCTGTGACCAGGTGTTCCAGGTGAGGCTAATTGGCCATTGCCCTACGTAAGGCCACAGATGCGGCGTGTTCATGCTCTCTCTCTCGCTTCCCTGCCACAGCTGCTCCTGTGATCACCCGCCTGATTGCTCATTCGTGGATCCCCACACGCCCGCTGGCAGAGCTTCCTCGGCCTTGTTTGGTGATAGGGTTTAGTGGTTTTGGGTTAGGGTTAGAAGGTCGGCTCCCTATCCGATGGTCCCTCTTTGGGCTGGTAGAGGTGGCCGCCCTTTCTGTTATCCCTGTTTTGTTCTCTGCCAGACGGGATTTTTTTGTTTGTTTGAGTACTATATTGTTGAGTGACTCTACTTCATAAAGTTCACCGTGAAAGTCTACCCGCTCTGTGGTTTGGTTTATGTGCATCCCATTACCTTTCGGGTTACAAACAAGGTAGGGTCGTAACAGTGGGCAGTACTACTGAACATATAGGCATTCAGACAGGCTGATTGGGACATGGTGAGGGTGTGTATTGAATTGGGTTGGGGGCATCAGGCATGAGGGCAGGGACAGACCAGAGCAGGAAGCACACAGTCACAATTTCTGTGGAATTGTCTAGTGAAATTAATGAACACATTATTAGGAATGAAGTTCTGCTTAATCTGCAGTGAACCTACACAATGGGAGATTTCTGATCACATTGCAAAAATCTCCATCTTCAATTTGTATTCATGCATTTTTGCTGGTGATCAAATCAATCTTTATTTATATAGTGTCTTTTACAATCAAAAATTGTTTCAAGGTGCTTTCCAGAATCCCAGGGCCTAACCCCAGACAAGCAACAGTGGCAAGGAAAAACTCCGCTTTAACAGGAAAAAACCTCGAGCAGGACCAGGCTCATGTAGGGGGACGCACTCTGATCCAACTACCTAAGGTGCAGGAAGAAGACTGACTGACTGAATTAATGAATGAGAGCACCCTTAATTTGTGTGTTCATACTGAACAGGAACCTGATTTCTTCCATCATTTCATTCCTCAACAACGGACTGTGAATATAAAAAGTGTAGTAATGAGAGGGCCACAAGGTGACGCCGTGGGTGCAAGTAAACTTGTAGAAGAGGAGACGTCGATGGGAGATTATATATTTCCATGAGGTGTGTCATTGTGCAATTTACCCGTATTCTCCAGTAAAGATGAGGTAAAACCATCTTGTTTCAGAATACAAGTACTTTCTGTGTAAATTCTTACATAAATGGAAATGAGGATGATATCCAAGGTGGTTTTCTCTGTCAACTGGACTGGGTTTCTTCTCTTTCGCCTTCTATCCAGAAGGCTTCTTCAGTTCAGAACTGAAGAAGCCTTCTGGATAGAAGGCGAAACGTCTTCAAGAGAAGAAACCCAGTCCAGTTGACAGAGAAAACCACCTTGGATACAATGACCTGGATGACTGAGAATTTACACAAATGAGGATGATGTTTTCTTTTCAGCAGATTGCCACAGAAGAATATCCACAACTGCATAAAATGGACTGCTAAATGGCTTCAACAGAAATAAAATTTATGCATAAAATGGCAGCGGCTATGGTTTTTCTTTTCTATTATTTGCTGTTTTGTAGTATTAAATTCATCTTCTGTATACATGCATATGTATGTAGGCAATGAATGTGTGCTAATTTGCTCCTCAAGTTATGGCCCAGCATTTGAAAAGACACTTTAAGGCTTAGTAGTGTTTGCCATTGTTCTTATTTATATTTTTATGAAGGTCTTTTTCGCTTGGCTTATGATGTTCATGTTTTCGCTTGGGATAGGGCTCTTGACGTTTAGACTCGCTGTTTCTTCATCTTTGCATCTGAAGTTGAATCGTAGCTGGTTTTTCATTGAGTGCATGCCAGTAGGTAAAACGAACATCTTAAGTATACCTCACCAGTCTGAAAAAAGAAACTCCAGTAATATTTGAAATAAAGAAGACAGAATTAAGGTATGGATGGATGGAGAATTACGGTAATTGAAGAGTGTACCTGCTCCACACATGCTCCCTTAATCCACATTGGCTTTGAATTTGGTTATTTATCTTGCACCACCTTGACAGTCTCCAGACCTTGTCTCTTGAATTGGACTAGTCTCACCTTTTTATGAGCCAAATCACAACCCTAACCCTGTAATACAGTCATGGGTGTATAGTAAGTAGAGATGTTGAGTATAGATGCAAGATCCATGTGAAGGGACTTGTCATTCAAAATGTCTGGGGGATGGTTTTGAAGGCAACTCTGTAGTCAGTGATCAGCATCTTCATGTATTTGTCCCATTGCTCAAGATGACTCAGCAATGCATGAGTTGCCATGGAAAATGCCTCCTCTGTAGACGTGTTTTTTTGAGCAAATTCATTGGGGCCGAAGGTGGTTGGAAGACAAGACTTGATACCATCAGAGACCATTCCCTCAAAGCATTTCATAATGATTGATGTTTAAAACATCTAAATGAGTTGTCTTCCTGATGCACAGAGACAATGATGAGGTGAAGGGAGGGGTTGGGCCGGGGGGTATGATACTTTATACCGTTTTTGTCACATTTCCACTATGAAGTAGTACCATAGTTAGCCCCACCTTATTGTATCTGATCCTCATAGTGGCTTTGCACAAACCAACATGTAATTGCCCTGACGTCATATTCAATGTGACACTCATTCTGTTCCATACCTCTACTTACGAACTTAGTTGGTTCCTGAAGTTGTTTCGTAAAGAATTACGTAGGTAGAGACGCGTTTTCCATGTAAATGCCCTAATCCGCTCCAAGCCCCCAAAAATTCGGACATAATTTTTTTGTATAAATCATAAAAATGCATCAAAACATGTAACAAATACATGTTACAATTAGATTACTGCACAATAAATGTAGGAATTCAGTGCAAGGCTTCTCCAGGAACAAAATGAACTTTATTACAGGCTAATCTTATATTAGCCGTCATTACTAGCAACGAATGTTAACACTTGTGGTAACACCGCCATCTAATGGACAAACATTCAAACACCAACAATAAATCCCGGTTACAGCCATATTCTTTGGCGAGATCAACCAAACACATCCCTTTTTCATGCTTTTCTATTATTTCTTGCTTTGTTTGTATGGACAAAAAAGTTCTCTTCTTCTTCTTTTCTTCTTTTTCACTTTTCTCCATCACTTTCCTGGGGTCCATCGCGAATAAAAGTTAAACAAAGGCGACGCTGGGATACACACATACCTATACATATTGACGTCCCTCCTAGCCAATGGGATGACAGGAAGATGCCCGGCGATAGCAAATGGCAGAGAAGCTACAAGCATGTTCACGTTCGCTAAACTCCTCGAGCTGTGAGTAGCAGCGATAGCGTATTTTTGCCTTTTGTATCCCACTGTATAATGAGAACATGGAATGACTGGTGCTCCTGATTGTTGGTATTTGGATGATTCAGGAGGTAGCCAGAAAAACACTGCTGAAGAGTTTAGTCTCATGCTTCATGAATTGTTTCACAAAACAACCTGGCACCTGTAGGTCCCACAAACTAAGTATTTTCCATAGTGGCACCAATCTAGGGTGGAGAAGAGTAGGTACTGGCAGTGTAAATGTACAATAAGTGTCTCTAAAGAGTTGTCAGGACTGCAGAACACTGCACTAGACTGGTCCTGCCATCTCTGCAACACATCTACACCAGCACCACCACGAGCAGGCCCCTCTCACTCCAGCAACTGCCTGTTCCAGCTGCTGACATCAGAGAAGTGGATTGGGTTGCATGTTACTTGTATATTTCATTTTATTGGATTGTAAATCCATGCTTAAGTTTCTGTATTAGGCCAGAGCAACCAGGACACATCTCACTGTGTGTTACTCTGTGACAAATAAAGCAATCTTGAATCTTCCTGAGTTTTCAAAGGAAAGGAACTGGTCTGTTCTGGTATGGCGATACAATCTGAAAATGGTCTGCTCTGATCTGGCTGTTCTAAAGTGTTCAAGAAGAACCTATTTGATGACGACAGGATGTTTGCCTGATGTCATCAGTGGAACGTGTTGGGCGTGTTTGTTTAAGAGGAAGAGTCTGCTTGATGTTGGGCGGAGTTAGAGAGAGAAAAGGCTTCATATTGTCCTGCTGCTCAGACAAAAGGGAGAGAAAACTGCCATCTGGGTGATACTTTGACGCGCACGCAGAAATAGACAGACAGACAGACGGACAGACAGACAGACGACCGGTCGGTCGGTTCGCAGGACGATGGGTGACCACAGCGGCCGTCGGTAGCGCTTTGTTTTCGTAGACGGACCTCCAGGATGAGCGTAGCGCTGCAGGACCTCCGGAACACAGTGAGCAGCCATACACGCGCACGCACTCTCGTATCTCCGTATGATGCGTTTGTGACTGGAAATCTATCGTTTCTCATCGTGATGAATGCATCGCGAATGTTTTACGGTCAGGGACAAAAGGATTCTGGTAATAAGTTTAGAGTTCTGAAGTTTGCAGTCTTCTACAGATGTAACATCACATAACTCGAGTATGTCGTAATAATTTTATTTAAAAATGCTTTCATTTATAGTTTCCGCTCAGTAGGTAAAAAGCAATGTGACTGTTTTTTTGATTCTGTGTTTTTTGTAACATAAAATATTGACGTGTAAATTTTGGAATATTTAGATTACTATCCTCGTCAGCAATTACGTCATGACGTTAAGTCACACACTTAAAGGTGAAGTAGATAACGAATAAGTTGAAAGCCATCAAACTGGACCTTTCATGAACCAGGGAACATAACGTTAATGGTAATTATTATTATTATGTCAACAACAACAACAGCAATAATAATAATATCGGATGGAAGTAATTTTGAGCATCTCCTGAAGCTGTCTGTCAGAATGTGGATCAGCTACTCCACTTCAGAACTCACCAAACTAGATTGAACACTACTCTGATTGTTCATATATCTTTAACGGCAAAGCTAATGTGAACTATGCTAATTCTGCACAGTGGAACAAAAATGCAACTGTTATACAGTCACATGCTTACAGACAGTGACTGATTAAAGATTTACATCTCCAGGATTTATTCACAGCTTATTGTGCCCTGATATGTACTTAATCAGAAAGCACAAATACATGCAGCCGGTGCTCGATAGAGATTTTAGTCACAGAGAAAAAAAACCAAACCTAAGTTAGCTGTTAAGGTCTCGGCTGAAAAAAAGCACTACAATACGGCAGTTGGTGTCATCAAGCAGTAGTTATTTACCTCTGAATGCAATTTTTTATGGTCGAGGCAGGTAGCAATGGTTCTGCAAAAATCAAAGGAATTTTTTCCTCAGAGCCCTCGTTTGGGAGATCTTGGAGCTTTTTTCTATTCGCATCATCCAAGCAGAACCTTTTTTGCTTGTGCAATGTCTGTATTGTCTTTTCTGTTGGTGTGAAGATTGTACAGCAGCAATGGTTTTGTTTCCTGTCTACATTTTTGTGACTTCCTGTCTTGAGAATCCAGTTTCCATCTCACCAACAAAACAAAGTCCTCAACACCAAAACTTAATTTCATTTCAATCAGTGTCACTAGTTCTTGTATCAAACTGGTCTAATTTGTTGTGTTGCGGTGGCGTGGTGGTGATGTTTGAGCTGAGAGGTCAAATGAAGATTGCAGTGGCTGTCATGGAGACGGCTAAATGATAAAGTAAATCCACAGTGGCACCTGTGTCAGTTCTGACTCTCCCAGTGTGATTTTTCTCATCATTCATATTTAAAAAAAATCATTTGATCTCTGTTGTTTTCTTTCATCTGATCAAATTAATACCAATAGTCCAATCTATGACTATTGGTATTGGGACCAATTTGGATATCATCTATATTGGACTGATAATGCAGCTGTGGGCTGCATGTTAAATGGGCAGTAAACATATCAGGAAACACCCTGGAAGCATAATTCAAGTGAAATCAATTTCCGGAATAGTTAAACAATGTGTCAAACTGTGTTTATCCTTTTGATGTTACTTTGTCGGGCCACCTTCAATTGCTGCTTGTTTGTGAGTCTTTCTGACAACAGGCAGTTTAAAAACCTGAAAGAGCAGAATCATCTGAAAGCATCCTCTGAAAAAACTGAGCAGACCATAACACCACACATCTTTTCTATAGTAGTAACCACCTTCTCCTCTCTTGACTTTCTTCTCCTTAATCTACTCACCTCATCTCTCCTCTCTTGGTTATGTCCCCCTTCACTCCCTCTCTACTGCTGCAACTGTAGTTTTTAGTTATACTTGTACTTGGTAGTTTAGGACTATATGGTAGTATTTCGTTTCACATTGGGCTCAATTGCACAGCTTGATTTTTCCACTCAAAAAGTTGCTTTAGACAAAACGTTCTTCTAAATGACTAAAATATACTGTGAATGTAACCTTCTCTCAGAAAGGATTCAAGGGACCTTTCAGGAACCCTAATAATAACCCTAACCCTGTGTAATTAAATGGAATTTAAAACGTAAATAAAACATGATCGATGCTGTGAGCCAGTTGTCGTCTGTGTTAATGTGTATACAATATATTTAAGCACGTGTATGTACATATTTGCAGGTGTATATAGTATAACAATAATAGGAATCATAATATAAGAATCAACTTTATTTAGGGGTGCCTTTCGAGGCTCGCTCTCTCTCTCTGTCTCACACACACACACACACACACACACACGTATATACATGTGTAGTACACATGCAGTACATGTATGCACACATAACTATATATCAACAATACTGATCTTTTAAAAAAGAAGGGTAAAGAAATGGAGAAAGAACCAGAGAAAGATGGGGAAAGAGAGAAACACATGGAGAAACAAACAGAGAGAAGGCAAGTAGAGAGGAATAATGACAAACATGGGGAAAGACAGACACAAAATGAGAAGGAGACAGACAGAAATGGGGGGAAGAACCAGAGAGAAACACAGGGAGAAAAACAGGATGGATAGAGGGGGGGGCTTATGTAAGATGCTGTGAACTCCATTTGTTGAAAGGAGATGATTCACCCATATTATCTAATTACTCACTCACTCTCTCTCACTTACTTACTAACTGTTATCCCCTAGGAACCTTGCTTGTCCATTTTTTCCCTCTTCTGCATCATCAATTAATGAGAACAGAGATGGTGAGAGACACCGACATTTATTTAGACAGGTACGAGTGCATATGCAGGTTCATGTTCAGGACTGATCTTAAAAATGTTCAGCTTAATAAAGAATGAAAGAGTTTTAACAATAAAAGCTATATCTTAACAAAGAAAGAAAAATCATGAACACTGACAGTGTCTTCACTCGTCTCTGCAAGGCTGTAATGCTAACCTTGAGCAGGCTAACACAGCACACTATCGACTGCATTACCGCAGTGGTTTCCATGGTGACTGAACACAGTGCACGGTTGTCATGGTGAAGTTGCAGCTGATCCTGATAAGGTTTGAGAAAGTCGGACAGACAGGGAGAGTCCGATTGTGTTCTGATATTTCGGTGTCAGATCGACCCTTTAAATTTGTTGGATTAGATGCTTGGATTTTGCCAGAACAAATGTTTCTCTAAATAATTTACAAGTAGGAATAAAGTGATCCAGCAGCATTCACAATAGCATTTGTCAGCAGCACCATCAGGTTTCAATTATATCACAATAATAACCATGGTGATGCTAAGATAGACAATAAATGTGAACTGCATTCTTCTAACATCTAACTAACATCACTAGGAATTGACTTCTTCTGTTGCAGATGTCTAACTATAAGCGAGCTACTCTGGAGGAGGAAGATGTTTCTGAAGTTCCAGGTGACACAGCATCATCCCCTGACAGAGTGGAGGTCTGTAAATGTGCACAGACTGTGACAGACTGCATGTTTTCAGCAGTTTGAATGTCTTTGTGTGTCTCAGGTAGGTTTCAGGAAAGGTGGTATAGATGTTCTGGGCAGGAGGACTCGGCTGGAGGTTTTACTATTAGTCCTTCTACTGGTTACCCTACTGGCTCTGTTGGCCTGTCTATTGGTTCTGGGACTGAGATTCCATTCAGGTAACAACAGGAAGTCTCTTGCCTGACATCAGTAGATGTTAGAATTGTCTTGTGTCTTCTGTAGAGAGTGGCCGTGGAATATGTCTTTCTGAGGCATGTATCACAGTGGCTAGTCAGATGGTGGAGGCAATGGACCGCAGTGCTGACCCATGTCACGACTTCTACCAATTTGCCTGTGGAGGCTGGATGAGGAAAAACCCTCTTCCTGATGGTCGGTCCCACTGGTCTACATTCAACAGCATCGGGGAGCAAAACCAGGCACTGCTCAAGCATCTGCTAGGTAAGACAATTGTTTGACAGATGAAGCTTTCTGTGACCATGGGCAACAAAGGTTGTGATGTTCCATCTATGCCCAGCTGACACAGCTATAAAAGGTTCTGCAGCAAAAGATGTCTTTGAAAATTCAGTTCTTCTGCATCTGTTTCCTTTTTTAGAGAATGGAACTTTTAACAGTAGCAGTGAAGCAGAAAAGAAGGCTCAGTTCTACTACTTGTCCTGTCTGAACACACAGAAAATTGAGGAGCTTGGAGCTAAACCTCTTACTGAACTAATCGCCAAGGTAATGTGTTGGTCAAAGCAACGTTACCAAAAAAAACTATAACTGTAGCTCTACTGTCAACAGACATGTCAAGTTACACATCAGTTAACAAAAATATTGTGTTGTTTCTAAAAGAATCTGTTTTCGAAAAGATTTTAAATCCTTATCTGTTCTACAATAATATTAAAGAAAAAAAAATCCTGAATGTCCAGCAGCTAATCACTTGAATTGGTTTTTTTTTTACCATATGCTGATGTCAATATCAAATTATGAATCATTAATTATGAGGATTCCATTATCCTAAATGAAGGATTAATGTGATCAGGTTGAACGTATGTATGATGTAATCAGTTAATGTGATTAGGGCTGTGGTCATCATCTGAACTCTGGACCTGCAGATCGGGGGCTGGAGCATTACGGATCCGTGGGACAAGGACAACTTCATGGAGGTTCTGAAAGTGGTTTCTGGTCCGTACAGAGCTCAGCCTTTCTTTAGTGTCGGAGTCAGTGCTGATCCAAAAAACTCCAACAGCAACATCATCCAGGTAAATCAGAGCTTTGAAGAACCACAAATATGCAGAGGTCCAACACCCAAAGTAAACGTGACCAATAGGTATCTGAGCGATTTAAGACACCTTTGAGGATGCTCAAGGTCGCCAATCAAACAAAACCAAATTCGAAACTATAAAAAATGGTATACCGGTAATACAGTAAAGGAATAACAAAGAAGAAAATGCATATAATGAAATGGAAACATTTAAGAGAACAAGAAGACAAGGGCATATTGAGAAAGGAGGGAGAGAGGGAGCAGTGCAGCTGAATGCCCCCCACATCTTGTGCTCAGGTGTGAGGTGGGGACTGACTAGCTGGGGATGATCATAGTGAGCAGGAGGGGTTGTGCATCTATGGAGGGGTTGGGTGTTCTGTAGGAGATTAAAGAGGTCGGAGATGGAGGGGGTGTACTGTGTTGGTGGAAGGGGTGTGTTTGTAATCCATGTGATTTGATGGTTGACGCATCCTTTCTTCTGTGCTGTGGGTTCTAGAAGTTTCTGTTTTGAATTTTTAGTATTACAGCTTTGATTTACTACCTTCATTTTTCACTACCTCAAATCTTTTTCAGTGCTGTAATGATTACATTTTGTTCCGCATCACAATTTTTTAACTCACAATATATTAAAAAGTATTTTTTTTATTTCAAAATACAACAAAGATCAAGAAGGAAGATGAAATGATTATGTCTTGTTTCCATTTGAACATAGTTTACCCTTTGAGTCTAATTGATCCAAAACCTGTTCCATTCATTGTCATTCTCCATTGACAGGTGGACCAATCAGGGCTTTTCCTTCCATCCAGAGATTATTACTTGAACAAGACAGCAGATGACAAGGTGAGACTGTGATCTACCATTTTGGCGATGACTAGGAAGTAAATTGATTGGCTGCTGACTAATGAAAACATTTCAGGTGCTGGTGGCATACCTGGACTACATGGTGGAGCTGGGAACACTGCTTGGGGGAGAGAAAGGCTCAACTCATCTTCAGATGCAGCAGATTTTGGATTTTGAGAAGGCTCTTGCTAACATAACTGTGCCACAAGACCAAAGGCGAGATGAGGAGAAGATCTATCACAAAGTCTCTGTTGCAGAATTGCAAGTGAGGCTCCACAGCTGCTTGTGCATAAAGACCTACATTTAGATAAAAGATCTCATAATTTAGGACTATTAGCTGTTTGATTATTAAAAGTGATTATTTTAAAGCTCTTGTGGTAGAGAACTCAACAAAACGTGAAGTGCTTTTCATTCACATTTTCATGTATGAGGAAATTGGTGGGGGTGCAGGTATGTGCATATCCAGATAGAAATATAAATGTAATGACCATTGAAGTTAGCACAGCCATCTTAGCAATGATAGTGCAGCACAGATCTACTTTTGATTTTGATGTGCATTCATGACAGTAACAGAAATACTGAGGGAGAAGAGCGAGCTTGATATGTGTTGTATTTAATTTGAACGTCAGTGGAAGTGTTGTCATGCAAGATCGCATAGTGCATCTTTAACACCAAAAACCATTGTCAACCTAGTTGTATAGCTAATGTGTCTTCTCTGGTGCCACCTTCAGTGTATCTTGTAAAACTAAAAGAAATTTAGTAAAATGTACAAGGCTGAAAGCAGATTTCACTCTTCTGCGGTTTTTCAGCTGCTGGCTCCAGCAGTCGACTGGTTGGAGTACCTGTCATCCTCTCTTTCACCTCTGGATCTGAATGACACAGAACCTGTTGTCCTGTATGCCCGAGAGTATCTGCAACAGGTGTCTGACCTTATCAATAAGACAGACCGCAGGTCAGAAACAACCATCCCACTCATATGGTCCATCTGTCTCGCTACAGAATTCAGTCCAGTAGTCACATGATGCCTAATCCCCCTCGGCCCACTTGTTTGTCTCTCCAGTCTTCTAAATAATTACATGATTTGGACTCTGGTTCAGAAGACTGTGGCCAGTTTGGATCAACGCTTCGAGAATGCTCAGGACAAACTCCTGGAAAGTCTCATTGGGACCAAAAAGGTATTTTCTCCCAGTTTTCACAGGATGTAGTGGGAGATTCAATGGGTGGTCCTTTAGAAGCATCATGTAACATTTTGAGAGCAGATCCAGTTCAAGTAGAATCAGTTCGAACAAACGTCACTATTGGATAAATACTTGGAAGATTTTTGCTACCAACTGGTTTTACATTCTAGAGATTTTTAGCTTAGTGCTTCTAGAGATGCCAGATTGGGAAGAACTGAGTTGTTTTTAATTCTTCTGGTGCCACTATAACTAATGAGTTTGGTGTGGTTGATCAAGCCAGTTGTCCCTGTTTTTGGTTTGTTGCAGTCTTGCACCCCACGCTGGCAGACTTGTATTGAAAACACTGATGACACCCTGGGCTTTGCTCTTGGTGCGCTCTTCGTCAAGGCAACATTTGACAAAAAAAGCAAAGATATTGTGAGCAATATTCTCACCTAAAGAAAATCATTAAAGTGGAGTCTTGGGCACGATCCCTGTCTATTGTGCCAATTTTTTCAACTGTCCTTGTGTTTTTGGTAGGCTGAGGAAATGATCGATGAGATCCGATCAGCGTTTAAAGAAGCTCTGGATCGACTTGGATGGATGGACGGGACCACAAGACAGGCAGCTAAAGAAAAGGTAGATAATAGAGTTGGACAGATGGCAAAACCAGTTGTACAAACAAATTTCTAGTGTGTGATAGGTATAAGTGTTGTTGTCTCTCCAAAGGCAGATGCAATCTATGACATGATTGGTTTCCCAGAATTCATTCTGGATCCTAAAGAGCTAGATGATGTTTATGATGGGGTAAGTGAGTGACACGGGTGGAGGATGGATTAATATTCTTGCTTTTGTTAAAATCATGTGCTGATGTTACGCATGTTTTCTGATTCGGTTTCAGTATGAAGTGTCGGATGAGAGCTTCTTCCAGAACATGTTAAACTTCTATAACTTCTCCTCCCGGGTGATGGCTGACCAGCTGAGGAAGCCTCCCAACAAAGATCAGTATGTATGACCAAAACATTACCAACCTGATCCAATTAATCTCTTAAAACCATTAAAAGACCATTATTGAGACTTGGGAAGCAGAGAGAGCAGCTCGCTATCAAATAATATATAACACATAATAAAATAGAATAATAATAAAACTAATCTATAAAGATTACCAAACAACAACTAAGATTTTTTATTGCAACAATTTGGGTTCCACAAGTTCTCACTATAAAACAGCCTCCATCTCCAGTGGAAAGTGATTTTGCATTATCCAAAACATTTTGAATATGTTTTGAGTGTGCAATAAGTCACGGGCATGTTTTACGTGATAGGCAATGATGAATATATAAAATCTAAACCATGTGAAAATGTAAGCCTTCCCATATAGGATATGAAAACAGCGTCTTTGAATAACGACATTTGCATGAGACTGCAGTTAATGTACCTTCCTCTAAAAATATCAATTACTTTGACCACCAAACTTGGGTAGTCTTCATTTAAAAATGATGTCAAAGTTTGTTTTCACAATCTCCTACTAAAATCACATAAAAACATTTGTTTTTCTCTGAGAGACTTGGACTCAGAATGTGTCCTCCTGCTACATCACCATAAATCGGTTCATTGACTATAGAGGGCTATAGAGGGTCTAGCATGTCTGCATCATATTAATGAAAGATTCTTACGGTTGGGATGAGCCTAGAATCGCAAAGTTAAGTCAGTTTTTTACCAGCCACCACTGGCTGAAGTTTATCCTGTATTCCTGGTTAACAGCTTTCACATTTCCATGTTATCGCTGCTACTGGTGCAGTGATTTCACTTTAGCACACCTATTTGACATGGGGGTTGCATGTTCACCCTGCGTCTATGTGGGTTCTGTAAGTACATAATATAGATACATAAAGTATCTCTAAAGCTAAGTCATAGGTAGGTAACTTTGTGATGGCCATTGTCTACCCTGTTTTACCTGGTAGGATAGAAAACCCTGCTGGAATAGCTTTGAACCCTGTGCTATAAGTTGATTTTAGGTTCGAATGGGAGTGTGGAGTATGTACTGTATATCAGCCCTGCAATGAGCTCGTGAATTGTCTCGTGTGTTTGCCCCCAGCTTCTGATCCCCTGTGCAATAAAGCAGTAGGTGATAATTGCTGCTAAAATAAGCAGCAATTATGAGCTATTGTCTCATTTGGATCATCTGAGCCTTGGATGTTGGATTGATCACCCCCACAATCAATCAGTCTAGTCACTGATCAATCTGCATGTGATTTTTTTTATTTGACATTTTTTTTAAAAGTTAAAACTAAATGAGCTAATCAGCTGTTTATTGGAGACTGAAATGACCTTCCTCTCTGCTTTTCCACCGACAGATGGAGTATGACTCCTCCCACTGTAAATGCCTACTATATGCCTACCAAGAACGGAATTGTTTTTCCAGCAGGAATCCTACAAGCTCCTTTCTATGCCCATGACCACCCAAAGTTTGTCTACTTTATCCTGTCTACCTGTCTATTTGGTTTTGTTTATTGCAGTTTAGCTTGGCTTCAATGACAGTAATTATAGTTCTCTGAGCAACATAGGTTGGGACTTGGGATTAGGGTAAACCCTACCCTGCTTTCAATGAGAAATATTAACCTACACCTTTGTTGGCAGGGCACTGAATTTTGGTGGGATTGGAGTTGTGATGGGTCATGAGCTCACACATGCTTTTGATGATCAAGGTGAGCTGTCCACTAGACGTTCTGTCACATGTTTTAGGTCCTCTAACAGGTAGTGATCTGTTCACAGCCTTACAATGAGGAAATAAATATGTGAGACTATGAAAACATTTAGTGGATTAATTTCAAGTTGAATTCTAAGAATTCTAATTCTTAAAAATGAATAGAGCAATTAGAATCCAAATGGAGCCACTTCAAACAATTTACCACAAAAACAATATTCAAGCAGTACTTTGATAGATGATCATGTATCATTCAATTTAATTCATCTTTATTTATATAGCGTCTGTTACAGTCAAAATTGGCTCTTGGCGCTTTACAGAGACCCAGGGCCTGATCCCCGTCCCCCCCTTCCAAACAAGCAACAGGGTAGGAAAAGCTCCCGTGTAACAGGAAGAAACCTGCAGCAGGACCAGGCTCATATGGAGGGACCCTCCTGCTGATGGCCGGCTGGGTAAAGAAGGAGCAGACCCGATAAGGATAGATAAAAGAGAGAATAGGCATAGATCATCCAAATACATTAATTTCACTAAGCTATCAATACTAGGCCTGAGGAGTTCAAAGGGGTCAGAGGTCAGCAGGTCAGTACATAGCTATGGTGTTGGTGATACCTGTAGACGGGGAGAGGAGAGGAGAGGAGAGGAGAGGAGAGGAGGGGAGGGGAGGAGAGGAGAGGAGAGGAGAGGAGAGGAGAGGAGAGGAGAGGAGAGGAGAGGAGAGGAGAGGAGAGGAGAGGAGAGGAGAGGAGAGGAAGGGTGACAGAAGCCTGTCAGGTGATCATGTTTCTGGACCTTGGCAGCCATATTTAATGATAATTTAATTATTTAATGGGCAGCCAATGAAGAGAAGCCAGCACAGGAGTTATGTGATCGCTTTGGTTAATACCTGTCAGGATTCTAGCTGCAGCATTTTGGATTAGCTGGAGGCTTCTCAGGTAGACGTTTTAGCATCAAGCTGGATCAATAATTTATTAATCTTATCAATGTTTCTAAAATGAAAAAGGTGCTTCGAGAGACCATTTTTAAATGTGAATTAAAAGTTGTATCTTGGGCAAAACTTACTTCAGGAAGGCAATTTATTGTCATCCAAGATTTTATGTCTTTAAGACAGGTCTGAAGCTTCACTAACTGCTCTGTCTCCTCTGGTTTCATGGATAAGTGTCATCAGCATAGCAGTGAAAAATTATTCCACGCTGCTGAATAATATTTCTGATGGGAAGAATTTGCAGAGTTTAAAGGATTGTTCCAACTACAGAGCCATGTGGAACTCCATTATCTATCTGATAAAGATGATCAAACCCTGTCTAGTGCTATCCCTCTGTGAATTTTAATCAGGGGCAGAAATTACTTCTATAGTGCTTAATGTTGGTGGATAACAGTTCTGCAACGTCAGAAAAATACAACTCTGACCTGGCCTGAACCCTGCTTTGCCAGATCACTTTTGGCAAAAATACTTGAAATAAGAAAAACACCGTTCAGGGTGGGATGGATACCATCTCTCCTAATCCTATCAAGCTCCCTGATAAAACTGTTCCAACTGTCTTCAAATGACACCTGGTAAAAGGATTCAATTCCTGCAGCCTGATGTGAAAAAGAGTACAGGAATTGAATACTTTTACTCAACTTCCTCACTATTATGGCTGAAGTGGAATCTGAAAAGTTTCTAGTTCATTCAGTAACAAACTACAAATTGCTTTGAAAAGTTTGTTAATGTCTTGCCAAAATACAGAACCATCAAATACTAATTCAATGTTAAAAATGGGTTGTTATTCCTGTAGCCTAAAGGTTGACCTATGAGAAAATGTCTTTTCCTGTTGCCAGGTCGCGAGTACGATAAAGAAGGAAATTTGAGGCCATGGTGGCAGAACTCATCAGTGGAAGCATTTCGAGAGAGAACAGAGTGTATGGTGGATCAGTACAGTCAATATCTTGTTAATACAGAACACGTCAATGGAAAACAAACGCTAGGAGAAAACATTGCAGACAACGGAGGACTAAAAGCTGCCTATCATGTTAGTATGAAAATGTAGTGAAATGAATATAGAGATGCTGGAGCTGTCAGTGCGTGGCCATGTTTTGTTTTATGTCTTCATTTTGTTACCGATGCTGTTTATACTGAAGTCATTTATAGGCCCTGTACTTAATGATGAACTATCATTTACAAAACATAAATCTATTTTCTACCTCTTTTCCATTTGTCCACAAATGGACAGTTCATGGCAAGGCCAACATACAGTCATCTGCCCCTTCACACTGACATTCACACCTAAGGTCTGGTCACCAGTTCACTCCAAATAAGTGTCTGTGGACTATGGGAAGAGCTGGATAACTAGGAAACAACATGCAAACTCCACCTAGAAAAGATCCATATCGAAGGATTGAATGTGGTACCTTCTTGTGAGGCCACAGTGCTAACCTTGGCACCACCAAGTCACCCTGAATCATGTAAACAACACACAACTATGAGGTGCGGTAACCTGCTGCATATCCATGAGCTACCATCTTTAAATTGAATTCAAATTTGTTGACTATGCCTCCAAATTCCCTAAATTTCAATCCAGTTCAGCTTCTATGGGATGTGCTGGACAAATATCTGATCCAATGACAGCCCATCTCACTAACTTAAAGGATTTAAAGGATTGATTTAGCTGCAAAATGTGACCAAGATAATTTTAAGCATGTGTCATAACATTATCCCTTATTGATTATTGTAACTGTTTTTTACATAGTTACTTTATCATTATGTGAAGGCTTGTAAATTACTTGTGAGTAAAGGGTATTCAACAGTGTTACCTGTTTTGGTTATTAGCGTCAGGTTTTCAGCAGAATGTTTAAAACAACAGAAGCATGCTCATCTGAAATACACACATCTGTGTTCAGGCCTACCAGTCATGGGTTTGGAAGAATGGTGAGGAAAAGAGGCTTCCAGCTATCAACCTAACCAATGATCAACTTTTTTTTGTTGGATTTGCTCAGGTGAGAATTCTTTTCTCAGATGACTTGTCTTTTTTGTCATATACATAAAGGACTGTCCAGCTAGATATATAGAGATATATTATTTAGACACCTCATCAGAACATTATTGATCACAGTCACATCCATGGACCACAACTCATCCATCCATCCATCCATCCATCCATCTGCTTTTCCCTTATGGGTCATGGGGTAAATACAAATTTGATATATCAGAATTACTTTCTTTGTTTCATTCTTTCTTTTGTAGGTGTGGTGCTCAGTTCGTACACCAGAGAGCGCTCATGAAGGACTGGTGACTGATGCCCACAGCCCTCCACGATACAGAGTTATTGGCACACTTGCCAACTTTCCAGAATTCAGCCAACATTTCCACTGCCCTGTTGGAACACCCATGAACACAGGGAAGCGCTGTGAGGTCTGGTAAATAGATAATTCGGAGGAGGACGACTTTATTAGGTCAGGATGTTTATTAGCAGGTGGTCCTATACATTGTTCAACAGACAATTTTAGAAATGTAATTGTTGTCTGAAGTAGACATGACGAACACAATGAAGGTTATCAAGTGGACTTCTTGTGAAGAATCAAAACCAAACTCAGCGAGACATGATAGATGATAAATAGTGATAAAAGGAAAAAAAAACATGTCTGATTTCTACATTATTATTGTTATTATTTTAAGTGTGTGTTACTTCACTGTGATGATTATATTATTTAAGTCAGAGCCTGACAGGAAGCTGTTGTTGAATGTTTAGAACAAGGAAACCTGATTTTCAAAATTGAAGGTTAATTAATCAATAGTTATCAGTTGTGTTTGGGGATTTAATGACTTGTTTTTGTGCAATCATGCCTTAAGTCAATATGATGGACATTTGATATGGATAATTTGGATTGAATAAATTTTAATTAAAATCTGTTCAATATGTTCTCAAGATAGATAAATGATCTTTATTTTGTATCATATATCCAATCTGTTTAATGTATTCATGTGAGATTCTTGAGGTTATTAAAAGAGTCCCAATGCTATAGGACAGTATGTAAACTTAAAAGTAGCTTCCCAAAATGTTGTATTTTATTGACCATATTAAAATGCTTGGTTTAATTAATAAAACTGTAAAATTAATTAGGCTCCAGTTGGCTATATAGCAGATTTGATTAGAATGATTGGCTAATGTTTTTGATCAGAAATTTACATTAAAATGTTTTCAGCATTAAATGTAAAATGTTGTTTTGTACAAATTGAAAACATATTGAGTAAATTGAAAAGTATTTTAACTCGAGTTTTAACATCTATCATATGAGATGAACAAGCACTTTAAGATTTATGTCACATCACACCACATAGGCAAACTGTCTTAAAAGCTTACAATCTCATAAAGTTGTCTTTAAAAAAGCATTGGCTATGTGTTCAGTCACAGGATGATTTTTTTCTGATCACCTTTTCACAATATGACACTATCCAGGAATTAGAAAAAGGTTCTGACTGGATCCTAAATATCTCGAAATCCTTAAATTCTTCAAACTGTGATTACAATCAAGTCTGCTAAACAAAGTTAGTAGTGTAATACGGGAACTGACTGAAACCAAACTTGGGTTTTAGAAGAAAAATTATAGTACCACTATTGCCCAGAATCCATTAAGACAAGAATCTCTCTAGCGCAACCTTTTTGAAACCAAGATATACGTCATGGGTACCGAGTCGTGTGAAGGGCTACCGCTGGACACATTCCTCTAAAATAACAAATTGTGTGTGTGTGTGTGTGTGTATCAATAACTTAGTAACTTAGAGTGGGTAACAGAAAAGATCAATATTCAACACTTTATTATTATTAATCTCAGCAATTCAGATGATCACTTCTACATTTGATCAGAAAAAAAATGTCGAGTTTTCACCAGACCCTTTCAACCGTGAGAAACTAAGTCATTTTAACAATTCATAAACTATGTTGAACCATGTTTTAAAAGGTTATGCAACATTTAAAAAAACAAAAACTTTCATATTGAATAAATCTTAACTGAACAAATATACTGCAATTCTGCTCAAAATCTGTTAGATTTTATGAACACACTTTTTAGCTCATGGGCCTTCTCTGACTGTAGAATGATTCCCGGTGGGTAGTTAGCATTGTAGCTTTCATGACGCGTAGTGAAGCGTCGCTCCACATTGTGCTGCTTCGCCGTCATCACAGTCGCCCCACAAATGCAACATACACACCTTTCTTTCACAGTAGTAAAAAATTACTCTTCCTCCCATTCACTTTGAAAATGATAAATTTACTGTCTTCTTTTTGCCATGTTTTTGGGGTAGAAAATTGCACTCCATCCACCATCTTCACTGCCCGCTAGTTTATTCTCCACAAGCGCAAAGGTTCTTTCATGCGCACAATACTGACATTTGAACTAGGTCAGAGTTCACCTTCACTTTATATGTATATATATATATATATACAGTATATATATATTTAATTTTTTTACATTGTCATTTTAAAATCCATGTAAATGCAGGTGTGATTTAAAAAAGTAGAAAAAATTTTCTTAGACGCACGTCACTTGCGAGTTTTGCTATTTTTAGAACAGGCTTTTTTAGAACAGGGCGACTCATGTGGTCATTGCGGGCGATTTGGTGCCCACGGGCACTGTTTTGGTGACCCCTGCTCTAGCAGCAGGTGGATGTGTTGGCTACAGTAGATGGTGTGTGTGTGTGTGTGTGTGTGTGTGTGCGTGCGTGCGTGCGTGCGCGCGCGCGCGCGGGCGATGCTTACAACACGAGTCCTCACAAATATAAGGTTGTTAATTTATCTAATAATATATTGTCAGTAAGGGCGCATTTTTAATTAAACAATAAAGTTTGTGTCCAGAAAGGGTTGGAGCCTCTGACTCATCCAATCTCAGGGGACATTTTTGAAGATGTCTGAGCAGATGGATAAGATTTACTACTAAGTCACATTCAATCAATCATATTGATTATGTTTATATATATAATATCAGAAACAGTTGTTTCATGTACTATTTAAGGTGAGGATATTGATTTGAGGATATTATCATTTAAATGAAACCAAATCTGTTGCTTGTGTCCTTTGACCGTGCGCACTCCTTCACAGTTAACTTCAAAAGCTGATAACTGTAACACATACAACTGTCAAAACTTATGTCACCCTTTGCTACCTAGAGTGGAACTGACAAGTGAAATTTTGACTTGTGGCCAATGGTCTCAGATGGTGTCTTCCTGTTAAATGATGAAGACAATAATGTTCCACAGCAGCATTATCATTATTTTCAATCTAGTGATGCCAAATTGACACTTGTCAATACTGTCTTCACTAAAACCTGATGCTAATGGGGAGAACTACTTTGGCAAGTTCAGACAACACAAAGCTTTCATCTAGTCATTTCTGAGAGTAATTAAAAATGCTGTGTTTCAGTGCAGTTCAGATTTGATTTAGTCTAATCTTAATATAATTTTTAACAAGGTTAGTTGAATCAAATATTTACATTTGTGTATAGTATAGTGGGAAACTTTCTAAACACCTGCCTTGCTCTAATCAGGATCACTTCAAACATTGTGATGGAGAGGATAGGGGAGATGGAACATCCCACTGCGATTGCCACTTTCATCTGCTGCGTGGTGGTGAAGTCTGGCAGCATAAGGCACATATGCAGGTCATGGATGTAGCTTGCCATCGTCCTGAAATTCTGGGTGATGTAGAAGTCGTCCAGTTGGTGTAGCTCTGACCAGTTGGCATTAGTTAATTCTCGCCACACCATGCATGTTTTTCTTGTCCCTTGTTGCCCCCTCGATCTGATCATGTTCCATACATTCTGGTAAAACTGGGATCCCAGCCCCCTGGCACCTGGTAACAATGTTCTTCATCAAATTGAAAGTCATACTACGTGCCATCACTGAGAAGGAAATTGTGCTCTTGACATTCAGCAGGACTATTCTCCTGAACTGGGTGATGGTCTGTTCTGCTCTTTGGGGATTAGACTACCATTGCCATCCAAGGAAAGTTTTCTGTGTCAACTGGACTGTTTTTCTTGAAGCCTTCTGGATAGAAGATGAAATGTCTTCAAGAGAAGAAAAACAGTCTAGTTGACACAGAAAACCTTCATTGGATAACTATGACCTGAATGATTGAGAATCTACACAGATGACCATAGCCCTGTGCCACTATGATGGAATGCTCTGCTTGACCCAAGCCGTTTTCATCAGAGTCCATAAGAGGTTCAGCCTTCAGACAGTTCTTGTCGAGGTTGTATAGAATCTATTTGGCCCTGTGCTGTTGATGCCCTCGCCCATCGGACTACCAGGCTGACCTCACAGAGTCCAGGTGGAGCAGCATTGAAGAGCATTGAAGTTTCTGCTCGCTTTGGTACATAGCCTGGTGATCCCAGACCCTTGAACCTTTTCTGTATCACTGTAACTTTCGTGGTCATACAAAGATGACCTTAGAGTACATATAAAGGGAGATGCACCTGAATAGTGACTTAGAACAAAACACACAATCAGATGAATGAGTGATCAATCCATTGCAGGACACACACCAGTGGCTCACTCTATCAGGACACATTTGCCTCTAATGAAACTGAATTTCATGTTTTTGGACAGTGGGAATAAACTAGGCAATAGCCTCACAGACACCAGCATGGCCTGGAAACCCCACATATTAAGACTATTTATATGAAATAAATGAATGTTGGTTATGCTAATCACATTAGAATACATATGGTTAAAGTGTATTTAGTAAAAGGTGAAATGACTTCTGACAGAAGGAAGAAAAGATAACACAAGTTCAGTTGCCCTGGATTGAAATCAAAGGTATTTGAGTGTAGCAATGAATCTCGTTATATTTTTGTTACCTCTGGCCAAAATTACATCACTAGACTGCGTAAAATTGTATCTACAGAATAATATATATATATGTACAAACTTTATATTAAAAATGTCTGTTCAGAGAACTTTCAACCAAAAATGTAATATATTTCCAAGAAGAGTTTCCATTAATAAAGGTGGCTGGTCAAGCTATGTGCTAGTAATACTTCACAAGAATATAATATCTGTTTGTTTAAGAATTGGTAAGTCAGTACTTAATGTGCTTTATTGATTTATCTATAGATTTTTCTTTTATTTCATAAATTTTATATTTTAATGAAATGTAGATCGCTGGTAATCATATTTGTGTGTCTTTTTGATTAAATACTTGATTAAACAAACAAACAATCAAAAAAAAACATTCTCGATCAGGCGATACGCGGCCGACTCATCTGGCTCGCTGAGTGACGTGTAGGACCACCTCCTTCGACACACACATCAGCAGTAATGGCGGACTTCGACTACTACGACGATCGAGATCGGGCCTATGGAAGCTTCGGCGGCAGCAGAGGGTGAGATGTCCATTGTAACTGACAACTGAGCCATATTTCCTCCAAAAAATGGATCCATTTGACTATAGCTAAATTGGGGTTATGTTCGATGTTAATATCCTCTGCACAAGGGCCAGGCCCCGTTGCTCGGTCTTCACTGTACCCCGAGCTGGCATTCGGGGTAACGGGAAACCGCGTAGAACCTAGCGACACTGAAGCTAACAGGCTAATCATTTGGGCCTTTCTAGTTAACGGAAATGAGCCCACGTTGCGTTAATCCCCCGACTCTCTGCAGAAAACACTTAATAGCTATATTCCACGGGGTTTTGGCTTGTAGAGACTTCCTTGTTCGTTTCGGAACAGGAGGCTCCAGTCTTACGAACTAGTGGCGGAGGTGCAGCTGCAGATTGCCCGCATGGCTGCATCGCATGGTTACACACCTTTCTAAACTGTTTTTCTAAAATTGTGCTAGTTACATGGATAATTGATCTACGTTGTAATGCAGAACATATTTGAAAAGTTGCAACATTTGGTAGGGGTCTTGATAACCAATAAATTCAGATGATTCATCGTTCATGTTAGAATGAATCCTTCATCACCATTAAAACAATCCCGTAATAAATGTCACATTATCTGATCGCCGATGCTGCTGCAAATGAAGCGAGCCCTTTAGTTGCAATTAAATTTTGTACAGATTGTGTGTGACGCCATTTACTGAAACGACATCTTCGGTAGAAAAACCTCAGATATCTGTTCTAAACAAAGGCCGTTTAAGGGTTCTGCTAAACAGCTTCACATTTGTAGATTGTTAGGAAAAAAAAGTGTTGTTGCAATTTCTGCCCTCCATTTTTTGGTCTCGTTTGTTCACATACTTGGACTATTGCCTCAACAGTTTCACGCACTTTTTCGTTCTTTCTCTCAGCTGCAACCTTGATCTGCAACAAATCTCAATTCATTCACCTTCATTCCATTAGTATCGACCCAGCAACCAAGCATACTGCTTTCACCTGAACACCTGCATTTATGTCTCACATGTGAGACCTCATCTCACTTTTAACTAATTTTACCCTTTTCTGATTACAAAGGGAATTTTGTTCATTAAAGCATATTTAGTTTGATTTTGTAAAGAATGATAGCATTGCTCTATAGAGGGAAAAGGCAGCAGGTGTCAATATTATCAGTTATTATCATTATGATGAACTGTGTATTGAAATATACAGTAGCTGCCCTGTTTTGGGGGTGTTTTTTTCATGAACAGTATTATTAATGTTGTTGTTTATATACGAAATCCTATGACAATTAAGCGATATATCACTAGGGCATTACATTACATCTGCATTTATATATACATGCAATGAAACACACTCAAATTTTATGATTTATAACTCTAACTCTATTGTTTGGAATTCTTAGCTGGACACAGATTCCTAATAAAAAGACACATTATTTTTGCTCTCTTTATGTTTTTCTTCCCCATAAGCCCCCGCCCTGGAGCTGCTACCTCTGGAGGTCCCAGGAAGCAGAAGGAGCTGCCGTCAGAGCCGCCATTCACTGCTTATGTAGGAAACCTGCCTTTTAAAACGGTGCAGGGGGACATTGACCAAATCTTCAAAGAACTCAACATCCGCAGCATCCGATTGGTCAGAGACAAAGAAACAGACAGGTTCAAAGGTGCGTTCATTAAGAACAAAGCATTCACAACCTAGAGCCACTCACCCATTTAAGGGCCAAGTCAAAATATTACACACTGTGGGCTGGATTTCCTGCCCAGCCAGATCTGTTCAGTAGACTGCAGACAGGAATAAAGTTCTGAAAGTTTTAAAGTGTGTATATATATATATACACACTATATGTGTATATATATATAAAATAAAAATAAAGTTCTATTGGCTCTGGCCAAATGGAATGAAAATGTGAAACCAGTAAGGTCAGACTTCACGTTTAGTATTCTGCTTAGATTTCAACTTTTTTTATTTATTGGTGTACCGGCAATCATGGCACAACACATGTGGTGAGCTCCACTGGCTCAGATATAAATGAATGCTTAAAATAGATAGATAGATATATATAGATATATATCTATCTATCTATCTATATATATATATCTATATATATTTTAAGCATTCATTTATATCTGATTATATCAACTGAGCCAGTGGAGCTCACCACATGTGTTGTGTCATGATTGCCGGTACATCAATAAATAAAAAAAGTTGAAATCTAAGCAGAATACTAAACGTGAAGTCTGACCTTACTGGTTTCACATTTTCATTCCATTTGGCCAGAGCCAATAGAACTTTATTTTTGTACTTGTAAAGGAAATTATAGTTTTTTTTATAATATTATTCTCATGCACATCTGATGGCTTATACATTAGTATTTTGTTTAAATTGTTGGTATTTCTAAATACAGTGGAATATTATTGTAATCTGGGCAGAATTCTGAGTCCATTAAATGTCATCACATTAACTTTCTTTCCCTGCCTGGGTCTTTTTCAGGTTTTTGTTATGTTGAATTCGAAGATCTGGAGTCTCTAAAAGAAGCATTGACATATGATGGTGCAGTAAGTGAAGCGTGGGGGGTGACTTCTTTGTGAACAACAGAACACCATGCAAATTCAATGTAGACATGTTTGAGACTCTAGTACAAAAAATGAATAAAATCCTGGATGATTTTAAAATTCCAGGCACATTTCTAAGTTTGAAAAAAAGAGTTGTTCAGGCCAAAAAGGAGAGCTGGTCACCCTAGACATTACCATAATTGTGATTAAACTTTAAATATTCAATCACTAGCTGGGAAAATCAGGTCAGATTACAAGTTGTTAGTGCATAATAACGTGCCATTTTTCACTGTTGGTAAAAACGTAACAAACACATTTTGCATGTAGATAATCCTGATGCATGTTAAGAAAAGTAAAAGTAATTATGTGACCCGTCACCTATTCAGTTGACTGTGTCAAAGTTGCCCCGGCCCTAAACCTGTTTATGTGCTTTCCTGTTGACAATGTATGGAATGAGCTTGAGTGAATTATCTGTATAATTTGATTAAAATATTGTAGTGATTCATTT
This sequence comes from Takifugu rubripes, assembly GCF_901000725.2. Classification (NCBI taxonomy): domain Eukaryota; kingdom Metazoa; phylum Chordata; class Actinopteri; order Tetraodontiformes; family Tetraodontidae; genus Takifugu; species Takifugu rubripes. Next base: position 5,865,664 of record NC_042295.1, on the reverse strand, counting down.
GGCTCTTCCATCTGCCAACACTGGTAGAGGCAATGTTGTTTTCTATAGGGAATCTAATATATTCTGTTTCTCTTGAATGATTGAGTTGTCTTTCTGTTGTTTAAAATCACTAGCAAGGTCTTCCTTGAGTTGCTTCTATGTGTTTTCCAAATGGGTTATTAATTTCCTTCACACCAAAAACACTTCTGACTGTACTGAAGACATAATCTGGAAACACTTTGATGATATATTTAAATTAGTTTTGCTCATTAGTCATTGTATTTGTGTGCAGCTCCTAGAAGAGAGGTCGCTGAGGGTTGACATTGCAGAGGGACGAAAACAGGAACGAGGAGGTGGTGGCAGTGGCGGATTTGGATATAGGAAAGATGATGCAAAAGGTACGAATATGGAATACACCACCTGGTATGTATAGATCTAAATTTTGTATTTCTATGGACCAAAAATGTAAGGCTTTTTTAAAACCTAGATAGGTGAACTCATTGTTTTTGGATAAGTATCCTTCAGGTCAGGATATCAGTGAAACATACATACATATAGGCATATATGCACGCATACACATACATACAAGTGTACATACAACATTCTACTCGTTTGGACAACTTTTCCACAATTTAAAACATGCTCTTACTAAAATCAACAAAACTAATCCAAAATAACAAATCAAAGCCAATAATAGAAAAAATTTCACATTGATCCTAAATATTATTTCAGTACCATTGATCGGTATAAAACCAAAACCATGATGACAATACTGCACTGCCCTCATGTGGCTATTTTTCAATTGTTCTAGACAGGGTTTCAAATTCTATATATGAAATTTTTGAATCATGGCACATGTGCATTTTATTTCTCCTACCTGAAGTTTTTATCATAACAGACAGGTATCTGTAGGTGTACTTGTGAAACTGAACAAATTATTCTGGGCAACATTGTGGTTCTGCTAAAGCCTGGGCACTAAACTGAGAAGTGGAGGATTTCCTATTCAAGTTCCTGTGCATCCAAATCATGGAAGGTGTTCTGGTAGTAAGGGGAGGTGCCAGAACAGAGCCCTCAGAGCAACACTGATGTACCCTTGAGCAGGCAACAAATCCCCAAATGTTCACATAGGGCCCTGAATTGAGCTTGCAACTCATCCAAGGCCTGTCATCACCCATATGCAGCTGAGAGGCTCCAGCACTGTCACCATGACCTGGAACGGGATTTAGCGGTCACCTTAAAGAAAGAGCACTCTTTGTCTGTCAGTCCTTGTCATCATCCTCATATGTCAGTTCTCACCTGAATGTTTAATCACAACTGTAAAATATTGTACAGTACAGGACACAATACAGGCCAAAAGTTTGGATACACCTTCTCATTCAATATGTTTTCTTCATTTTCATGACTATTTTCATTGTAGTTTCTCCAAGGTAGTTTTCTGTTTCAACTGGACTGTTTTTCACTGAAGGCATGAAAATGATGAACACATGTGGGATTATGTACTTAACAAAAAAGTGTTAGATAGCTGAAAACATGTCTTATATTCTAGTTTCTTCAAAGTAGCCAACCTTTGCTTTTCTCATAGTGCTGCAAACCCTTGGTCTCTCAATGAGCTGGTTTTCACATCACAGGTGTGCCTTGTCAGGTTTACTTAGTGGAATTTCTTGCCTTATTAATGGGGTTGGCCATATTGGACAACTGTTAGAATTCGTATTATGGCAAAAACCATTAGCTAAATAAAGAGAAATCAGTGGCCAACATTACTTTAAGTACTTAAGGTCAATCAGTCCGGATAAAGCATTGACTGAGAAGCTCAGTCAAAGAGAAGATTTCTGTCTGCAGGTGGGGCCCTGCCATGTTTCTGAAATTTTCTTCTTCACTGCTTCTAACATCCATCCTCTTGATTGGTTATTGGACACCTACACTCTGCTTCTTCCTGATCCTTAAAGGAGATCTGGGCTTCTTGCAGTTTCCTATCCTATCCTTGATAGTTTCCTATCCAGTCACCTGCCAGCACCTCCTCTCCGTGTTAAAGTCCAACTGTCCTCTGCAGGAAAAGGAGGTAGTCGAGGATCTGCCGCAGGAGGAGGAGGACGTGACAACCGTGAGGACTTCGACCAGCCAGGAGGAGGTGGGGTTAGAAAGATGAGAAGGAGATTGCGGCTGATCAATCATACTGGGCATTCATTTCTGTGCTAGTGTTAACCACACAGATGTGTTGATTTGAACTTTAATTCAGGTAACCTGAAGAATACTGTGTGTTCTGATATTTTAACTTCTTGCTTATATATGGCTGGCACATGTGTTGAAGCATTAGCTCAAGGCTCTCAGTATGAACTAATCACACTTTGCATCCTGTGGTGGAGATCTTGTAGTGTTCCTCCTTTAAGCAACATAATAGATTTCAATGCTGCAGTTATGGACTTGTCACTCTAATGTGCTGTGGTTGGGTTGTATTTTCAGACGGTTTTGAGTGACCAAAGACAGTTTAGGTTTACTGTTTTTGGATAAATTATTAAAAATATTAGTTGGGTTCATTGAAAGTTTTCCTGTCTGTCGTTTAGGTGGCCAAACAGCCACCGCCTGTTGTCGGGGACTCTCTGTCCAGAGGTGATGGATGTGGGCGGAGCCAAATTCAATGGTGATTCTGATGACTTAAGAATTCTGGCAATATTCTTGCTTTCAGAGAGGCTCAGTAATATATTTTCCAGAAACATGGCACATGAGAGCCACTGCCATATGCTCAAAGTACAATGGCAGATAGATTAGAGTGACTAGATATAATGGGCAACACTCAGTAATTCAAATGATGATGTAGCTGTTGTGTGATGAATTATTGATACATCAGTGCAGTAATTCAGAGATATAGAAAACAAATTACAATTAAATTTAGATATGTCAATTATCACTGACCATACTGACTGCTTAGTAAATATTCATAACTGAGCAGTCTCACCATCAAGTCACTTTGACCAAATCCATTCTTACAAACTGCTTTTTTACATTCCAGGATGTAATACGATAAGTTTCATTGCACATGTTGTTGTGGTTGGCATGTTTGCCTCTCGGCCAGAAGGTTGTAGGTTTGATTCTCATCTACATTTATCCTTTGACTTAGTATGCTGTCCCTCTGTCTGTGTGGGTTTTCTTCCAGGTTCTCTGGTTTTCAGCAGGTCAGGCCTAACCCTATAACAATAGATATCTTCCTTGTATGTAGTTAGGACCCTAACCCTTAAATATAAATTAATGAGTCTCCATTAACATATCATTAGCTGCTGTGGATAAAAGTCCACATAACAGGCAACTCCCAAGTTAATAGCTGAAAGATGATGCTGATTTTCAGTGTGCTTATATTTTTGGCCTTCTAGTAGAGATGCACAGTCCCATAGAAGCTGTCAGCAGCATTCTGATCTACTGTCTTATTTGTTTCAGGTCTTCATCTGACCTATCTAAAACCTTATCCCTTTTTCTCAGTTCTAATCTAAATTTCAAAGGTAAAAGGATACATTGTCTCAACACTAATGATTCTATCTCCTTTGTTCAGGTTATCATACCTGATGGACATCTGCAGAATATGAATGTCAATGAGCATTTATCTGAGTTTTCAAGGCACTTCACTACGTGGGTTGTGTGGTTTTTCTGTGGCTGAAGTCTTTGTGTCCTCTTTACCATCTCAATTTATGTTCAGCTTTGACGTATATGAAGGGAATATGTCAAATCTCCTGATAGTTACTGTTGTGGTCTTGCAAGAGGTTTCTGTTTGAAGTAGAAGTGGTACACACATGTCTAAGCTGTGCTCCGAGTCGCCACATTTCTTTAGGATTGGAGAAAATCCTCCATTTGTTTTCAGCTTTAAATGCTTTTTTTAAAGCATGTTTGAACATAATTTGTCATTGATTTGCCATAAATGTTGAATTGGCAGGTGACATTATAAAGACATTGACAAAAGCATTCTTATATGCTTATAACGTTCTAATCTTATTTGTATTTATTTATTCTGTTTCTATACTTTGTATAGGTTGCTACTCCAATTCAATTTCCCTACGGGGATGAATAAAGTACATCTTAATAGTTCTATTAGTAATTACAATAATAAGACTTTATTAATTCCATGGAGTGTGAGTGATTGTTTATACACTTTGGTTGTTACACACAAGTATACATGAACATATATGAACAAATGTTTTTTAGGAAGATGTGTCAGCTGGCATCGACGGGCACTCTGAGCATTTGGGGGTTTAAGACTTGCTCAAGGGTAACCTTGGCAGTGCTTAAAAAATATCCTGGCACTTCTGCAACTGGGCTTGAACTGAAAACCCTCCCACACCCAGACCAGTACCTTACAGGCTGATCTACCGCCTCATTATCCGTATAGTGTTAGCTGTTGCTAGCCTATTGTGGATACTGATAAACTCAATAACAACAATAATTTAAAAAATAGCTGTTCAAGCTATGTGCAAGGAACTTGTGAAACTAACCTCAGTTCGTCTGTGAATGAAGTGGGGTTTGTAAAAATACCAAACTTTCCAGCAACCTCGAATTATTCGGCTCTTCAGAACTGCTTTCCACTGAATGCTAAGATAAACTGCTAAATAGCATGTCCTTTGGAAACTGCTAGGTTCTTCCTTGTCTTATTTCCATATTAGTCTTTTTAACCCATCAGTTCTTCAGTGCCAAGACTTTCATTACTCTCCTGTTCATTATTGACTTGTTTTAGGCTCGAAGTCTCTTGAAGGTGACAGTACTAACAGTCCATGTTTCTGCACCTATAGGTTATAGAGATGATGATTATATGGGAGGGCGGAGTCGAGGTGGCGGCACAGGTGCTGGTCGTCCCAGTGACAGGAGGGGTGCAGGTCCAGGTCGTTACAGAGAAGGACCCCCACGTGGGGGAACAGACTTCAGGGAACCCTCTGAAGGTGACATCACTTCTTCTTTTTTAAAGTGATATTGAAGCAAAAAGCTATTAAAATGTAAAGTTGATACTGCACACGTGTTTTCTGCAGGGTGTGTCAACTCAAACACAATAAAAAGGAATACAATGAAAATGTCGACCTATCCCACAGCAATGCTAAGCTTGACTATAACTCAGCCCACACGTGTCTTTTCACTTATCTGGAGTAACCTAAGCGGAGAGGTCCAGTCTTCCTCTCCCCGGCCGCTTTGTTCCGTTCTTCCAGTGGGTATCCCCAGGTCCCAAACCAGCTGAGAGGCTCTCTCTGGGGAGACAGAATTTCAGGATGTGTCCTGGGTGCAAAAGGGTCTGTGTTGGTGGTCAGGATTGAGCATTTTGTGGTTGTCTTGACTCATCAGGTCACACTCTTCAATCCCTACTGAATCGGGGCCCCAAGTGGAGAAAATCAAATATATCGGGATCAGAAAGCTCAACTTTTTCTTCAAGTGGCAGAGAATAATCCTCTTTAGGGTATTTGGGCTCTCCCTTAGAGTGAGGGTGAGAAGGTCAGTCATCTAGAAGGGTCTCTGAGCTAATGCACCTTCTTGATGAGGTTTTTAGGTCACATGTCAACAGGAGGTCACTTTAATACACACAACTCTTCCCACTACATGAAGATAAATGGTTGTATTCACACTCTCACTGTTATTGAAGAATGTAGGGATATTGGGCTGGTACCAAAATGTACTCTGATGCACCTTGGAGCCCTTTACTGGCACCCCATTAGCAGGTGGGGTAAGATATTTATTAAGTGGGTGTATGGAGTCATGTTCTGTAGCAATTAAAAGTGCTTAATGGCTTTGTCTTTGCATTCACTGAGAGTGGTTGTGGAAAGATGAGACCAGTGTTAGTCAATTTTTTTGAGAGAATGACTTACACCAGTAACAAATAGGAACATGATTTTTTTTCTGATGAAGGAGCTGGTAATCCATTTAAAACCTTAAAAACAAGCAATGGAAATCACAACATTAATTTTCATGACTTAAATATTTAAGTCATGTCTAAACTGAACTGGCAGTGAGTTTGAGGAATTACAGTGTCTTGTCTAGAATAACAATAAGTCATTGAGAAATAGTGATTTGTTTTTTGAGCTTTTAAATTGAATTTGACTGACTGTACGACACATATAATGTAATGACTTTATTTCTTATAGAGGAGCGTGCGCAGCGACCTCGACTGCAGCTGAAGCCTCGAACTGTGGCTGAGCCGCTTAACCAGGTGGCCAACCCAAATTCGAAAATCTTTGGTGGAGCCAAGCCACGGGAGGAGATCATCAAGGATAAAGAATAAGACTGTGGGCCGTGAGGCTAGGGAGGAAGGGTTTGGGACGGTCAGCAGTGAACAGATGGAGAACTTTAACAAAGAAACAAAGAAATGCCACAGTTAGCATTCCTTCCTGACAGCCAACGATTGAGTGGACACCACCCTCTTCTTCGTCTTCTACTTCCTGTTTGAGTTCCTTTCAGCAGAATATTTATTCGTAGTCAAAATATACACAACACACTGGTGACTACCTTTAAACACAAATGAGCAGCTTGTTGATGCATGCCTGAGATTTTCCCCGCCCCATTTTACCATAGCTTATTGTGATGTCACCCCTGCATTGTCCCATGACCCTTTCTCTATATTCCTTTTTCACCCACCACATTGTCCCCTGGGAAGAAGCCAGAGGAAGTAATTCAGCCGCTGCTATACTCCACTTCCGGTTGGTTCATTGCAGGTTTTTTTTGTCATTGAATCTGACAGTGCCACACTTTCACCAGTCATGGTGCATCTTTGTTTTAATCATTTTCTTATCTGGTCGGTTTATGCTTGTCAAATTTGTGGCTCACAAGAAGCTCCACCCCTCAGTCACAGGTAGCCAGTAAAACACCCGTGTGCTGCCATGAGTGTTGGATCTGTCATGTTAATCCGCTGGGGATGTCATTGTATCTCTGTTGCTGGCTTGTGAACAGAAAAGGGGAGATTATTTTTAAAATTATTTCTCCATTTTGAAAGTAGAATAACCTGTGTACTCAGTAGACAAACCACATGCCCAAATGGTTGGTTGGGTAAAAGAAAATAGGGGTTTAGCTTTGTTTAATTTGTCCAGCAAATGTCAAATCAGATTTAAAAATTAATTCTGGCTGTATTCAGTTTCAAAACAAAAACATCAAAGGTTTACAAAGGTGATAAATCTATTTTTAATTTTTCTCCTCCATGTTTTCTGTCCTTTGGGAATAATGGCAGAGAAATGGACTGGTGATAAATCTTGTTTTATCCTTTAAATTGTACCCATTTTTACTTGGATCTCTGTCTTTTCACACCTTTGACTGCAACCTGAGCTAATTCCAAACCATGTGGTGCCGCTAACATCACAATAGAATTCGATGCTTTATTGTAGTTTTTTGTGCTCTTGGTGTTGAAGCCAACTGCCATGTTTATGAAATTGTTTAGAAAAGGAATTTCTGCATGAATCTGTTTCAGACTTGAATGTGTGGGCTAATCTGGTTTCAGGTGATAATGATCCGTTGGTTTTTCAGAAAGTCTGCAGCTGACAAACTCTTTGATTTGATCTTTTTTGTACTCCAAAATAAATGTTTTAACATTTTTCCCTTTTCTTTGGTTTTTCACTGTTTATGGCAATAAAATGATCACCAGACATCATTAACATGTCTATTGAGCTTTTTTTAAACAAAAAAAAAAAAAGTAACATAAATGCTCTGGTAGATTTCATCTTGAATTTATAGTTTAGTACTTCATCTTTTTTTTTAGCTTCAGCACCAGCACACCTTTCCATTCTTGAAGAATCCTCTAATCCTCTAACTCTGTAAGATCTTATTGATCAGCCTAGTCCAAAACTTCATAGCAACCTCCCCCAAGTGCTTCCATACCATACCAGGTATATCATGACTGCCTGACTTCCTACTCTTTGTCTTCTTCAATGTCCTCCTAACTTCACCCTTGAAAAGGTGACTTGATAATCCACAATTTTACTGGCTACAGCTGGAGAGATGGCCCTCTCTTTCCTGTCCACATTGTACCTGCAGTTTCTGGACAATTAGCCTGGGGGCTCCTTATAAAAGGGTCTGGTTCTTTTCCTCTTTTGCTCCGTGGCTTTGAGGCACATCCAATTCGTGGCAGTCTTACTCCTGTGTGTGTATTACCCACCTGTTGGAGGTTAGTGCAGTGGCTGAAGTGTTAGCGCTTCACTTTGTATTTGGTATGCTAGATGGTCTTATTGATGTTTATAGGCTCACAGCTGACTCTATAGGGTAACCATGTGATTAGAAGATGTGCTCTGTATGTTCCTCAGATGCAGCCAAAAAAATCCTGATGGTACAGTATGTAAACTCTGTAAACTGACCTCCTTTTCTCCTCCCTCATGTCTTACGGAGGCTCTCTACTGCTTTGCCTGATAATATCAACTGTTTAAACCACTTGGCTGTCTGCCAAAGCTAGCTGAATCCCAGCATCCTAGGTTCACCATTAAGATGCTATCTTGGTTCACACCCTGGTCATTTCTTGCCTTGATTACTGTAAGTTTGTTGTTTTTGGTTTACTTGACAAATACTGTACACCCATTAACTTTACCTGGTTTAAAATTCTGCCGTTATTATCAAAACCCCTTCCACTTGCTACATCACACTCATCCTTCTAGTGTGTGACATGAATTAAAGTTAAAACTTCAAACAACACAAAAATGAAGATATAGATAGAAAAAACAAATTGGATAATCACAATAGAATCCATTCAATAAGGGAACACAAGTAGAATGAGAAAGCCAAAATGAAAACACAAATTGGTTAAAGCAAAGGAAGACACCCACAAAGATGGGAAAGAACCAAAAAGAAAGTATAGGTAAATCAGTTCAATGCAAATACAAATTTTATAAAAGGGGAAATGAAAAAGCAAAAGGGACAAATAGTGTGTTATAGGTCCAAGCAGGCACACATACTCGTTTTGACCAGCTTGCCCAAGGAAGGCCAGTGAAGGTTGAAACATAGCACTGTGCTGACGGTTAGAGTTAGGATTAAGAGCCTTTTTGAACCCCCACCTTTTTAGGGTGGTAGACAACTATTGTTATGACTATGGGATTAAGCCTCTCTAAGAGGACCGTGTATTGCTTTCCCCAGGGCTAACTGTGACCCAAAACCTCTAAACTCAACCTCAAAACCATCTAACCCTCAAACAGTCCTTTGATGTAAGAACCGGGCAATATGTCTTCACTTTGTTAGAAGTATTTTGTACTCATTATTAAGCAAGTACAAGAATGCACACTAGTTGCACTTAAAGGATAGGACAGTCATGAATAATAACAGAATAATTGTAGTACAAAATAACAGCCAGACCACATCTATAAATGCAAACATGACTTTTTTTTCATGCCACTTATCATGTCAGGCCCAGAAAAACACATTTTGTCCATCTTCCAAAGGAATCCAGCTTTTTTGCCACATTTTTATTCTTATTTATAAATGCTGGACAACCTGACACTGACAGAAGATAAGAAAATATAAAATGCAATTCAATTGATCTGACAGTGAGGAAAATGCACTGTTAAATCAGCTTCAAACCAACATTTTAAGAAAGATTATGCTGGTAAACATTTATATAAAACCCAAACATAAATCACAAAAAGAATCGTTGCAGAGTTGGTTCAACAGATGGTTCTACAGTGTAAAATGGAATTGAGAAGACTGGACGGTACATGGCTAGGACATCAGCAAACAATCCAACTGTGTGATATGAAAAGGTGGAGTGTTGGCTCAGTGACATAATTTTATAAGGCCTATCCTCTCTTCCACCTGTCCCACCTTCTCGTCCCTTCGTCGCCTCCCTCTCTGCCCAACTGGCCATCAGCAGGAGGGTCCTCCCCAAGGTTTCTTCCTGTTATGGGGGTTTTTCCTTGCCACTGTTGCTTGTTGGGATTGAGGCCCTGTGATTCAAAATGTACAATCAACTTATAGTTTGATAAAAATATATGTATTGAGAACAAATTATTAATTTATTAATAACAAACAAAATAAGGTACAATTAGTAAAAAAGAAATTGCATAGATTGCTTGAGTGTTTTCTGTAACCCTAAACCTTCTAAAGTAATGTGTGGAGACGTTCCTGAAGCTAACCTACATTTAACATTTAACCCTTGTATTATGCTACGGGTCAATTTGACCCGTTTTGGTTTTTGTGTTGACCAAAGTACTGGTTATCTTTGGTTTTTCTTCATGAAATTTTGTGACTTTTCCTCATCTAGGGTCATGAATTGGTGTGTAAAATTTGGACACTGTGGTGTTTAGTGGAATGTCTGTGCAGAGTTTGAATATGAATATTATGTTGCGGGTCATTTTGACCCGGACACTTTTATGTGAGTAAGTAGCAGTAAATATCCAAAATAAACATGCCTTTTGATGTCCTTCTGATCTACATCAAAGAGTATTGTGCTGTGATGTACATTTAATTGTATTTTGACTGCCAGAGACCCAGGTGCATCGAGGAGGGACTTTCTCTCCCTTTTTCTTGTCACTTTTCTTATGCCATCTCTTTGACCAACACACCAAAAATGAGCTCCAGAACGTTTACAGCTGAAGAAGCTTTATCACAGATTTTGAACTCAGACACTGATGCAGAGGAAGAGGTTTCAGAGACAGAGGATATTTCAGAGACCGAGGACAATGTAACTGATGATCCAGATTTTCAATTTTCTGATGATGAGGAGGATTCAGAGGACGAGCCTGCCGTTGTCTCTCCATTGGATGAAAGCCAAGGAATGCAGCAATCATCATCCACAGAGGAGACATGGGCATCTAAAGATGGTAAAATAAAATGGTCAACATCACCACACCAAAGCCGAGGTAGACTGTCATCTTCCAATGTCATCAAAATGACTCCCGGTCCTACAAGATTTGCTGTCACACGAGTTGATGATATCATATCAACATTTCAGCTCTTCATATCCCCACCAATTGAGAAGATCATACTGGAAATGACCAACTTGGAGGGGAGGCGTGTATTTCAGGAGAAATGGAAGCCACTGGATCAGACTGACTTGCATGCTTACATCGGAATTCTGGTATTAGCTGGAATGTACAGGTCAAAGGGAGAAGCAACTTCAAGTCTATGGGATGAAGAGTATGGAAGGCCAATCTTTCGAGCAATAATGTCTCTGGAGACATTTCACATGATATCTCGTGTGATCCGATTTGACAACCGTGAAACCAGAGCTGGTCGTCGTGAAAGAGACAAACTAGCTGCAATTAGAGATGTATGGGATAAATGGGTTGAAATTCTACCTTTGTTGTACAATCCTGGTCCACATGTTACTGTAGATGAGCGCCTTGTTCCATTTAGGGGGCGCTGTCCTTTCAGACAGTACATGCCCAGTAAGCCTGCCAAGTATGGCATCAAAATGTGGGCGGCCTGTGATGCAAAATCCAGCTATGCATGGAATATGCAAGTGTATACTGGAAAGCTACCTGGAGGAGCATCTGAGAAGTGGTGCTGGAGATGAGTGAAGGGTTGCAAGGTCATAACATCACATGTGACAACTTCTTTACATCCTACCGCCTTGGAGAAGAACTTCACAAGAAAAAGCTGACTATGTTGGGAACAGTCAGAAGAAATAAGCAAGAACTTCCCAGTGAAATTCTTAAGATGCAGGGCAGACCTCTGCATTCCTCAGTATTTGTTTTCACGGAGAAAGCAACAGTTGTTTCATACTGCCCAAAGAGAAACAAGAATGTTCTTGTAATGAGCACAATGCACACAGATGCATCTCTGAGCACAAGAGAAGACATGAAGCCACAAATGATCCTCGATTACAACTCCACCAAAGGAGGAGTTGACAATCTGGACAAAGTCACAGCAACATACAGCTGCCAGCGCAAGACTGCCCGTTGGCCCTTGGTGATTTTCTACAACATTGTGGATGTGTCTGCTTACAATGCCTATGTTCTGTGGACTGAAATCAACCAGCAATGGAATGCCGGGAAATTGTACCGACGTCGGCTTTTCCTGGAAGAACTCGGCAAAGCACTCGTCACTCCCATGATCCAGAGGCGAGCCAGGCCAGCCCGATCCTCAGCAGCGGCAGCTGTCATTGAAAAGGTCAAGATGGGGTCATCCAGCCAATCTGCAGTGGATCCAGTGGACACAGGTGTAAAGAAACGGAAAAGATGCCAGGTCTGTCCCTCCCGAGATGACATCAAAACAAGTACCTCTTGTGTGAAATGCAAGAGTTATATCTGCAGAAAGCACACAGTTACATTCTGTCCATCATGTGGAGAGCATTGAAATGTTGAATTTGGAAAATGTGAAAAAAGGGGCAAGTTAAATGGAAAAAAAAATTCATAGGGAAAAACTTGAACAAAATAGTTCCTAAATATAGTGTTGAAATTAAAATGTATTGTTATGTCTCTTTTCTGAATGTTCATATATTCTAAAATAAAGTTGTTGGTTTAAACTGTTTTTTGTCTGTTTTGAATGGATTTACACAGTACGGGTCAAAATGACCCGCAACATAATTATTGTAATTTTTTTTCAACATAATACATGAGATTCAGACTGGCCAAACAAGCTGCATATCATTGTCACAGAAGGATATTTTCACAATTGATCTTTCACTGATCAAAGGTCAAAGAAACTTTGATTCAAAATATACTAGTCTGTTGTATGATAGCTGTTGTCTATATTGGTGTTATCAACTAACTTCAGCCAGTCATACAAAAAGAAATACAAGATGCAACAAGGTAAGGTTCAGGCCAGCATATGTAACGATATTTTTCTGGATACTGAACTTCACCCGGAGCATGAGCTTCAGTGAGAATGAAACACTATTGCAGATACCAAATGCGGAACAAACTCTGTTCCAGGCCACTAGAGTAAAAAAACATTATTTTATATTTATCATAATATAGTATTAGTAAATAAGTATTGATCAGAATTCAAAAAGCAGCATTTGAGTCAGAACAGAGTACCTTTTTAAATTAATCTTTCTTTTTGGACTCACTATTCAGGGCAAGATTGTACAATTTTCAGGACAACATAAAATAGACTAGGCCATAATATGACTTTTACTCATTTCAATCAGTTGTCTTCAATAAAGGTCTTCTATAGTTATGCAGAATTTCTCACAAAGGACAAAAACACTGCAACATTAATTCCAAGTGTTATTGTCATATAAAATATTGAAAATAACATTTCTTCTGAACACTTGAATTTATGCATACTATAAAGAGCTCATTTTATTAGTGCTGTCAGTTTAGCCTAAATTACAAATCTGTTATATTTGGCTTTTATGATTATAATGACAAACATTTCCTGATAATTTAATTGTGCCTTAATTGTACCTTTTACCTAATATCAAAAATGCACAATTTCAAGCCCAAACCATGTCATTTGGTATTTAAATCTATTTAAACAGTATATCGCAACTTTGATGTACATTAAAAAAAATTAAAGTACACATGACCCTGCATTGATCTGGACACTCATTCAGGGGTACCTTCACCCATAAAAAATGTGGACAGGTTCCAGCACCCTCCCCGTCACTCCAGAGGGCTATAGCGGTCAAGAAAAAACACTGAAACCTGATTTTTTTTGTCTTTAAATGAAGTGGAGAATTATATATATTTATTATTTTTTATTTTCTTTTGTATCAATTCTTGTCTCCCATTTATCAATTTTCTTCTATTAATTTTTGCACGTTTATTTCTTCATGTGCTAGGGTTAGGTTTATAAATGTATGTCTTTCAATATGTCTCCGAAACCACCCCCTATACCCTACATCAGGGGTGTCCAAACATTTTGCAAAGAGGGCCAGATTTGATAACGTAAAGATGCCCGGGGGCCAGTAGATCCTTCTGATGTTTTTTTAACCAGAAAAGTTACATGCAAATGTACACTATTATAAAACAATTTTCATTGTCACAATTCTCTTTATTTTTCAAATGGCAGTGTAACCAAATATAAGCCACTCAGGCAGACGTGAACAACTCTAAAAACACAATTCTGCCTTTAATTCATATCTGGAGAGTCAGATAACATTGAACACTGAACTGTATGGAATACCTTAAATTTCCATGAGTTTGATAAATGTAATGCAAAGTTGTCTGTTATCATTCAAGTTTAAAACAAGTAAATTTTGCTCTTGTCTTTTACAAGATCTACAAGAAAGGAGGAATTACATTTTAGTGATTTATTTATTCTGTTAGTGCCAGCAGGCCATAAATAATACATTGTAAGACTGAAGTTGCGGGCCGTATGAAATCTTACCGCGGGCCGTGATTGGCCCCCGGGCCGGACTTTGGACATGCCTGCCCTACATAGTGCATTCAATAGTGTGGACGCCATTTTGAAATAGTGTCCGAATTCTTAGTGAGCATCGCTGGACCCTATGTAGTGCACTCAATGTATCCCACAATACACTGCGAAAAGTAGTGTACAGTACAACCGATGCACCCGAACTCGGTAATATATCCCGTCAGCCTTTACGGTATCACGTGATAGTCTGTCAATGGCGGGTAAACGAGGAGAGATGACGTACAAATGTATGTATTATTATGTTATTATTATTATATGCTATTTGTTTAACATATCTTACTAGAGCATAAAATTCTTTCACTTTAGCGGAACATTGCTGCCTTCATTTTAAATATGTTTTTGCCTTTATTTATTTATGCATTCCTTTGACGTAAATGAACGCGGAGGGGGAAAAAAGACACGTCGTGAAAACAACCGCGCATGCGTAAATGTCTGCACGTGCGCAGAAGTGATAGCGACCAGCTCGGGTTCCGTACGCAGATCAGGCGCTGACATATCTGTTTTTTTGGCCAGGAAAACTTTATTTATTTTTTGACACTTCCATCTTCCTGGTTGTTTTTTGTGACGTCATTGCTGTTCTTTAAGTTCGATTCTTCAGTTGAGGAAATAACGACTCATCATGTTGCTATTTAACAGTTTATTTTAAACAGAATTGTATAAATATTGATTATAAGCGTCTCGTCTTACTTACAGTCGCTTGTCACTAAAAGGTAAGAAACTCGTGAAGTTAAGATCGGTTTAGTTTGTTAAATTTACTGGTTATACAAATGATAGCATCGTTTTTTTTGTTTGTTTCTTGTTGGATTTTATTTTTTGATCTTCAAAATTGTACTAAGTTAACTCGTTATGTGCCAACTCAGATTTGCTTGCTAAGCAGGTCTCTTCGGACCACTTTCATATATTGTCAGTTACAATCGAGTTAACTCTGTTTTATTCGTCCTAACGCATAGTTTATTATTTTGTGCGTGATATCAGGCTATCAACTCTTGTTTTCTAAAATACAAAAAATAGTCTTCATTTTAATTCGGTTCAGTTAGAGTTACATTTGGTTGTGTCAAGTTTTGTCACCCTGTATTGACGTTAAAAATTCCGTATTTTGGAAGTTTTCTTGGAATAAAAAAGGTTAATGGAGACACACTTTTAAGCTTACCTATGTACAAACTAAAGAAGACGATGTTAACAGTAATTGATTATAACATTTCAAGGCAACTTATATAGGTTGTTTCAGACCGAAGGAAATTAAATGAGCTTTACATAGAAACAGTAAAAGCAAAATTAAGAAAGACAGGCTGTATGTATGTGTGTGTGTGTGCGCGCGCACATATGTATATCTATATTTATACACACATGTGTGTGTGTGTGTGTGTGTGTGTGTATACATATAATAGATACGGTATGTATCTATATGTAGACACATACACACATATATGTATACACACATATG
This sequence comes from Takifugu rubripes, assembly GCF_901000725.2. Taxonomy (NCBI): domain Eukaryota; kingdom Metazoa; phylum Chordata; class Actinopteri; order Tetraodontiformes; family Tetraodontidae; genus Takifugu; species Takifugu rubripes. The sequence goes on along the minus strand of NC_042295.1, from coordinate 5,849,991 downwards.
TTATATGTATACACACATATATGTTACATGTATACACAAACATATGTGTGTGTGTGTGTGTGTATATATCAGAAGACAGTGGTGGTGATAGATGTAGCAATCCCAAGTGATAGCAACATCAGGAAGAAGGAACACGAGAATCTGGAGAAGTACCAAGGGCTGAAGGAGGAGATAGAGAGAATGTGGGGCATGAAGGCAACAGTGGTCCCAGCAGTGATTGGGACACAAGGGGCAGTAACACCCAACCTGAGTAGATGGCTCCAACAGATACCAGGAACCACATCAGAGATCTCTGTCCAGAAGAGCGCAGTCCTAGGAACAGCTAAGATACTGCGCAGAACCCTCAGACTTCCAGGCCTCTGGTAGAGGATCCGAGTCTGAAGGCAGGCGGCACCGCCCAGGAGGGCGAGGAAGAGATTTTTTTTTTTTTTTATACACACTGCTCAAAAACATTAGAGGAACACTTTTTAATCAGAATATAGCAACCTATCAGTCAAATTTCTGGGATATTGATCTGGTTAGTTAAGTAGCAGAGGGGGTTGTTAATCAGTTTCTGTTGCTTTGTTGTTAATAAAATCAACAACAGGTGCATCGGGCAACAATGAGACGGCCCCCAAAACAGGAATGGCTTTCCAGGTTGAGGCCACTGATACTGTTTTTTCTTCCTCATCTCTTTTGGCTGATTTTTTTTTTTTTACTTACTGACTTTCTACTGCTGTAGTTATTTATTTGGCTTGGATCAACATCTCTGTTGATAGCATGGTGCGGTACCTGGATGCTACAGAGTTTGCACAAGTAGTCCAACTCCTCCAGGAGTAACTAACTGTCTCCTGGAATCTCCTCCATGCTCTTGAGACTGTGCTGAGAGACACAGCAAACCTTGCAACGGCACGTATTGATGTGCCATCCTGGAGGAGTACTTGTGCAACCTCTGTAGCGTCCAGGTACCGCACCATGCTATCAACAGAGATGTTGATCCAAGCCAAATGAACAACTACAGCAGTAGAAAGTCAGTAAGTAAAAAATCAGCCAAAAGAGATGAGAAGGAAAAAAAGTATTTGTGGCCTCAACCTGGAAAGCCATTCCTGTTTTGGGGGCCGTCTCATTGTTGCCCCTCTGATGCACCTGTTGTTGATTTCATTAACAACAAAGCAGCAGAAACTGATTAACAACCCCCTCTGCTACTTAAATGACCAGATCAATATCCTAGAAGTTTGACTGATAGTTTGCTATACTCTGATTAAAAAGTGTTCCTCTAATGTTTTTGAGCAGTGTATATACACACATAAACATACACACAAACATACACTCCAAGCCAAAAGAAACACTAATATTGGGATTTATTCTCAAAATATTCTCTGCTTGTGTGTTTATCTTCAGCATGTTTGCATCTTGCTGTAACTGGATGTGTCCTGATTCATCTGATGATGGTTCTGGTGAAAGTGAAGGTCACCATAATTCCTACACTAACTCAGCCTTCAGCATTCCACCGTCCCCCCAACAAGAACTTGCATGTAAGGCCTGTGGGATCTGTTTCAGCGCACATACCAAAAAGGTAAATGCTGCAGTCTGATTCTATAGATAACTTTATTATGTCAGAGGGATTCCGTTAACAGTCCAGAGAATGTGATATTTAATTTCCTTAAGACTAAAAAAAATGCAATGGCTTTCATAAAATAGGTAATGTGATACCCCTAGAAAAAACACTAGTAAAACAATAGTACTAATGACACAAACCCATAAATAAACCCAAAAATGCGGTACCTGTTTTATGATCAAAGGATCCACTTTTTTCACCTTCAGTCTGACCCCAATAACTGAGTTTGGATTGCTACTGATCGTGATAGTATTCCGATAAAAGAGCTCTTTGTGCTGTAATATTGTAAATTTTATGAGACTATTAACTATTTATCTCTACAGGCAAGTATGTGCGAGTATTTATGCCCACATGTCCCTAAAGGCAGATTGAGGTAAATTGTGAGGTCACAAAAGGAAATAAGAAAACCAAGAAATCTTGTTAACAGGAAAAATCAAATCTTAAACACAAATCCAGAATCTTTTTTCCCCAGAAGCAGTTACTGATGGCTTTTTGGTCTTTCTGCGCTTGGCTAGATGCATTGTCATGTGGTCCTTTTTCAAATATTTGATTACATTAATGTATTGAATGCATTAGAATAATGCAAAAATTGCATGTTGGTGGCCCTGATGCGTGAAAAGCCCCAGTGCTGTTCAATGCTAGCCTGCTAGCTGCCAGGCTGCAAACTGTGGAATGGTTTCTTTCTCTTTTTCTAACGACACCCCTCCATTCAGAAAATCTGTTCTAAAGTTAGCGGCCAGCATCTAGTAGACTAGCTGTCAGGAATCACTTGTGGAGTAATTTCGGTAGAGAACATTAAACTATAGATTTAACTCATGGTTTGGACATTCCTGCAGGATGGATCAGAAATTTCTTATCCATGAATTATGTTGATGCTGGAACCTGATAACAATACCTGATTGGATTGGTCCCATCCCTAACAACATCACTTATGGCAGAGAGAATATGTTACACATCAGACACTCTGGAGGGTTTTCCAATCTTCTGCACAAACCCAGAAAGTTGTTTTGGGAACTTTTATTCTGAGATGTGGCAGCTGTTTTAGACTATTTTTTCTACTACGCAAACCCAATAGTGACAAAACCAGATGAAAGCAAATTACTTGTATCTGCAAAGGTACTTGTCCAATAAAGCATATTCTGAATGTGGTTTAGATTATTGTGTAGGCATGTATCTCTGTAGCCAAATCATGTCCAAATCAAATACAGCACAGATGAACTTGAATCCAGGTGTGGAAACAACACAAAACTGGCAACATCAGAAATTGATTGTCCCCCAAGAATTCAAGTATCAGAGTAAATACCTTTGTCACTGTACACTGTTTTTAATTAGAAAAAAAAATCTAAATTCTGTTTTCCCTAAATGAAGCATAAAACCACAGCATAGTGAAGCGTGTCAATAATGAAAGAGCCTGGAAAAACCCAAGTCCAGCATGATGTATATTTGTGTTCACTGAGCATTATATAGACCAGGTGCTGTCTGTCTTGTCTGTCAGCATGTTTGTGTGGACTGTAAGAAGAACTATTGCAACCAATGCTCTGCTCAGCTGGAATCCGGCCCTCTTCTCTGTCATACCTGTCAGCATTTCTATGGCAACCTGCTGGTTCGTTCAGAGCTCATGAAGTTAAAAGTGAGAGAACTGAGGGAGTATTTGCACCTGCATGGAATTTCTACTCACTTGTGCAGAGAAAAGGTATTTTTAACCAGTTGATGTATTATTTGTTTAGCCTTAAACCTGCTTTTCAACAATTGTTTTTGTTCTTTTAAGGAAGAACTGGTAGAGCTGGTTCTTTGTCAGCAGTATTCGCTGCCCAATTCTGCTGCTGATTCCCCAACTGCTGTCAACCTTGGTGAGACTACCATACATCATGACCTCAATTGTCAAATCACTAGTGATGTCCCAGACCTCTCCACCCCATCCCTGATCTCAGAGGATGGCTCCGCTCCACCTGACTCCCCCACCCCTCCCACTCATGTCACCAATTTAGAACCTGATTTTCAGGCGAGAGACCAGGTAAATTCATTCTTGAAAAGGGATATGGGTATCCTTGTGTAATAAATGGGTTGTGTTTGTGTACAATGTGCTTATTTTTGATCTTAATGTTTCTTTTACTTCACGTTTGCATTCATCTGCTTACACTTTTACGTAGTGATAGCACTGATGACCTCACAGGGTGTCTCTGGGCTAGATGACTAATTTCACTCATTCATACAATGAACACTTAGCTTTGGGTGCAATTTGGGGTTCAATAACAACTGAAGAAATTATCTTCATATTGTGGTCACAATAATCCCAATTGTGGACTGATTTATTCTCCTTTGTTTGCCTTTCTTTCAAAACTGGAAGTCAGATGAGGCTATAGTTACCATTCGCAGGGCCTCTCTGTCAGACCTCAGCTGTTTGGATGATGTTGATCTTCTCAGTGTCCGACAGTTGAAAGAAATCCTTGCAAGAAATTTTGTCAACTTCACTGGCTGCTGTGAAAAATGGGAGCTAATGGAAAGAGTCAGACGGCTATACCTGGAGCAGCAAAGACTTCAGGGTGAGAATAAGAATGTCATGAAGCGGTACACAACAAAGGAGGCATCAAGTCATTCTTACTTTCAAGAACTGTGTATTAAATAACTATGGAACATAATTCTTCTGATATTTGTTTAAATCTGCTTTGAATAACTATTAAAAAAAAGTCTGATTCTTGTTTTTCAGCTGAGAATGCTGCTGAAATTCCAGGTGAGTTCTTGTTTCATGACTCATATATTGACATGTAAGAGTGTAATGATCATTTTCTGAATTTCACACATTAGAATCTGGCACTGAAGGTGTTATTCCTAATTTGGAGGAGAATCTTTGTAAGATCTGCATGGACTGTCCCATTGACTGTGTTCTGCTGGAGTGTGGACACATGGTCACCTGCACTAAATGTGGCAAAAGGATGAATGAGTGCCCTGTCTGTCGCCAGTATGTTGTCAGAGCCGTTCATGTGTTCAGGTCATGAACTCCCAGGTAGATCTCATTTGTCAAACTTGTAGTTCTACAGCTAAATATGTTAGGATTACTCCCTATGATGAAAACTTATAGACATTATTTACCTCTGCAGGATCAATCATCTTTTAAGCAATAATCGGAAAATCCTTCAGAGGGCGGGACTTCGTTGTGATTCAGGACTTTTTTTATATATTGAATTCTATGTTATTGTAAATTAGGTCTGTCTCTTGTCTACATAAATAAATATCAAGTTGGCCTTAATGGCTTCTTAAATTTAATATGTGGCCCCCAAAACATGTGTTTTAAGTTTGTGCAAGAAAATGCCCCTCATCTTAGGCATATAGCCTAGCCCTGAAACCTTCTTCAGCCCTACTCAGGACAGTTTATTTTGGTGTCCGTAGCATTTATGCAAATGAGCTGCTGCCCTCTGCAGCCCCTCCCAAATGAAACACCTCATTACACCATGCTAACCACTCAGAGAAAGTTCAATGTGGCTGACACATTAGCTTTGTGGCCAGACTTATCTTCACCAGTAATAGTCAGATGGCCTAGGCTATCAGGGGGGTTGTCCAGGTCCTCTCTGTTACTACAGGACCTAAATTTAAATGGCTTGTGTAGGGTCTCATTCACTGATATGCAGCTCAATAGAAATACTGAGAGTACTGGCATACAATTCAAGTTGTCACCACACACAGACTGGTGACTAATAATTATGTGTGACAATTCAGCAAAACATGCATTCAGCGTAATATGGGAACCTAACCCTGTTTTGAACAAATGTGTAATAGATCACATATGTGGAGCCTTAATCTTTGACTTTATGAATGAGCCTTTTTGTCTTCTGAAACTTGTCATCATGACTAAGTTTATATTTTTTGTGCAAAAAAGCTCGTTTCAAAATGAAACAATAAATTCAACAAAAATGTTTTTACATGTTGACTCTTTTCTGGCTGTCACTTCTTAATATGCTGAGAAGATTTGGGGTTGAGGGTTGCTGTCTCCCTGAAGTAAAAATGGCAGACCGGATGTAGTGTCCTACAGGTAGAAATGGTCAAAATCTTCTACAGGTGTTTATACATTTCCTTCGCACCGTAAGAGCTATGCAGTAAACAGACATTCATTTCACACACATACATTTAAACAAACTTAACATTCAGAATGAATTATTTGGTGACAAATTACTTTTTTTCTCTCCAACCAAGGCACTATAAACACTGAAAAATCAATCACCTAGCATTCTCTGTTTCTTTGCACCATGCATACACATACGCATCAGCTACGACAACAAAAAAAGGGAAGGAAACTGCGATTCAGGATACCCGTTTGCAAATTCAAAATAAAAGTTAAATTTTCAAAATAAAGTTTCTATCATCCTTAAAGTCAAGGGATGAAAACTATAAATATTTGTACAAAGAAACAAGAAAATGACCAACCCTTGTTGCCTAAAGTATGATCACCCATGCGCAGTCGGACCCTTCTGACGAGTCCATCCCTCCCAACAGCTGCCTCTATTGCTAACTGCCACGGTGTACATGGTGGCGGTGGTGAAGGCTCTGTCTGCTCTGGTGGAAGAGCAGCCATTTCTCCACCGGCCTTCTTAGCTTCCTGCATGTTACACATTACGAAATAAGAGATGTCACTGCTCTATACATCCCTGGAATCCAGTAACCATTTGATCATGTTTCATTGATGGTAAGTCCCTTGCCTTGGTGCTTAACCTTCACATGACAATGTGCAATTATCAGCTTGGTAAGGTGATGGTCCTTTGGAATTATTGCTCTATGTTTACATGACTGGGGAAGAGATGAATGATCCAGCCTTCCTCCCACCCTGAGCACCCCTTCCTCTTCTATAAAGGCATTAAGTTTGCACAGTTGTTTGTGAGTTTGCAATTCAATTCCCTTGCTTAATAACTTCAGGTCATCCTTATAGGCATGGCTCTGTAGAGACTTGACTATAAAACATTCAGCCCCCTCTCAGTCCTGTACTGTGAAGTGCCCATTCACCTTGCCATTTTTAATCCATCTCATGCATGCAATGGCTCCAACTGCACTAGTCCAGGAAGAGAATTTCAATAGTTGGTCCGCGATACTTGTTTGCTCCTCAGTTTCTGTGTTAAGCGTTTGAATCTTTCTCACTTCCAGAGCTCCAACTGATAGCTCTGGAATAGTGTCTGATGGAGGAACAATTTCACCTTTCCACAATAACTGGGAATGCAGAATTATTAGGCAAGTTGTAATTTTGAGGATTAATTTTATTATTGAACAACAACCATGTTCTTAATGAACCCAAAAGACTCAATATCAAAGCTGAATATTTTGGAGAGTTGGAGAGGGGCTTATTTAGTTTTAGCTATTTTAGTTTTAGCTATTTTGGTTTTCACCGGGAAAACCAATATAACAGCTCAACATTCACAAATATACATTTCTGACATTCAAAAACAAATCAGTGACCAATATAGCCACCTTTCTTTGCAAGGACACTCAAAAGCCTGCCATCCATGGATTCTGTCAGTGTTTTGATCTGTTCACTATCAACGTTGCATGTAGCAGCAACCACAGCCTCCCAGACACTGTTCAGAGAGGTGTACTGTTTTCCCTCCTTGTAAATCTCACATTTGATGAAGGACCACAGGTTCTCTATGGGGTTCAGATCAGGTGAACAAGGAGCCATGTCATTAGTTTTTCTTCTTTTAGGCCCTTTCTTGCCAGCCACACTGTGGAGTACTTGGATGCGTGTGATGGAGCATTGTCCTGCATGAAAATCATGTTTTTCTTAAAGGATGCGGACTTCTTCCTGTACCACTGCTTGAAGAAGGTGTCTTCCAGAAACTGGCAGTAGGACTGGGAGTTGAGCTTGACTCCATCCTCAACCCGAAAAGGCCTCACAAGCTCATCTTTAAAGATACCAGCCCATACCAGTACCCCACCTCCACCTTGCTGGAATCTGAGTCGGACTGGAGCTCTCTGCCCTTTACCGATCCAGCCACGGGCCCATCCATCTGACCCATCAAGACTCACTCTCATTTCATCAGTCCATAAAACCTTAGAAAAATCAGTCTTGAGATATTTCTTGGCCCAGTCTTGACATTTCAGCTTGTGTGTCTTGTTCAGTGGTGGTCGTTTTTCAGCCTTTCTTACCTTGGCCATGTCTCTGAGTATTGCACACCTTGTGCTTTTGGGCACTCCAGTGATGTTGCAGCTCTAAAATATGGCAAAACTGGTGGCAAGTGGCATCTTGGCAGCTGCACGCTTGACTTTTTTCAGTTCATGGGCAGTTGTTTTGCGCCTTGGTTTTTCCACACGCTTCTTGCGACTATGTTGACTATTTTGAATGAAACGCTTGATTGTTCGATGATCACGCTTCAGAAGCTTGGCAATTTTAAGAGTGCTGCATCCCTTATGCACATCTGATATAGGGTGTTGATGTCATTAGACTACACCCTGAAGAGAATTATTTTATCTTGTTAGCATTTTTTAACCTTTTAGCATGTGTTATATGTTTTTGTTTTCTGTTACAGTTAGTTTAGAAGTTAGGGATAGTATATAATCTTTAGTAGGAATACACATAAGCAAGTCAGTTGACCCTTCCTTGACCTGAATACTGTTCAGACAGTTGGAGCCAAGCAGGCAGGAAATAGTAGACCCCTATCGTAAAACATCACAGCATAGTTTACTGGTGTTGATAAGTTCCTTGGCAGGAATATGACCTCGGACCTGGCCATCTGGGGAAGATAATGGAGAAGAAGGACCGCACCAACACCAAAGGAGGCTGGAAGAAGAAGATGGGGTCATCCAAGAAGAAGGACTGGATTGGACTGAATTAGCATCAATAATTTACATATATCTTTCTATAAAAGACTGGGTCAAGGGATAGTTAGGTCGTCAGACTTCATGCCCTGACAATTGATTCTGTTGTTGCTAGGGTTATGAACTGGCCCAGAGCTCTGTATATTTGTATCTTGAATTGATTCTATGTGCTAAATACATTTTGAAATTGGCATTTGTTTACTTGAAGTCTTCATTTAAAGAACACGTGGATTGGCAGTGACACACGAGAGGTATTGCAATCCAACTACCCCTTCTCATTACAGAGATGCACATCACCTGATATGCTTAATTGGTAGTGGGCCTATACAGCTTGGAGTAACACAACGTGCATAAAGAGGATGATGTGGTCAAAATACTCATTTGCCTAATAATTCTGCACTCCCTGTAATGTGGGTCCAGTGAGCCAATTAGATGACAGCAATTCACTTGCTGTTACACTTCTTGATGTGAGGTCTGCAGTGTTTTCATCAGTTGGGAGATATCTCCATTGATTGGGAGATGTGTGAAGATGGATTCTCTGAACCCTGTTAGCAACAAATGTGTCAAATAGCCTTTCTTGGTTGTTGATGTATCCTAAAACAACCATGGAGTCGGTCCAAAAGAGCTCCTCAATTTCTGAACTTCCAAGCTCCTCCTTTAGCATCTTGCTTACTGCCACTGAGACAACAGCTGTGGTCAGTTACAATCTAGGGATGGATGTGACCTTAGCAGGTAACACATGAGACTTTCCCATCATTGAATACCAAGATACTTTCTGATGGTGAATCAAGAAAGGCAAGGTTGAGGTCTTTGAACTTAGATGCATGTTCTAAAGGAAGGATACTCTCCAAGCTCATCATCTCCATAACAGCCTTGCTGTTGGACATAAACTTGTGCAGACGAAGACCATTCTTGGCACAGGGCTCACATGCTTCCTGAGCAAGTTGAATGGCGTTTGTTATATTGTCAATGCTTTTGAATCCATCATCTACATAGAAGTTTCGCAATATGAATTGCGACCCCAATGGGTAAATGTGCTGATACTCCTTAGCCAGATGCTGCAATGCGTAATTTGCACATCCTGGTGAGGATGTAGCACCAAAGAGATGCACATTCATGTGGTACTCCTATAAATGTGCACTAATGTCTCCATTCTTCCACCACAGAAAAAGAAGGTAGTCTCGGCCTTTTTCATGCACCTGGAGAGGAGAGCGATGCACTGTCTCTCGTTCCAATGGGTCTTTAACCCTTGTGTGGTGTTTGGGTCTTTTTATTAAAAGAAAAATGATAAAATTAATTAATTTTATCATTTCTCTTTTAATAAAAAGTGAAAACGGGTCCCACAGACCCGAACACCACACAAAGGGTTAAGGCTGGAGATGAGGTTCAGGAGACCCCTGCCCAACACGGTCACGCTGATTGTATATGCTTGTTATGATTCTGTCCTGGAGATTGACTCAAGTGTGTTGGTGGATTATTATTGAAGAAATGAACAACCACCAGCAGGAGAGGCTAAGAGTTCTAGGCGATGTGTTCTGCGAGGTGTGGTCCTGTGACCAGCTTTCGATATTGTCACAATCACTTCCTCGGCCTTCCCTTTTGATCGACACATATGCGTCACACCAGCAGGGAAAACACTGGTTAGCCATAACTCTTGAAAGAGATGGTAGTGGAACTTTTTTCGATTCTTACGGTCTACCGACCACAATAGATAGCTTCAATACCCCTTTTTCGCCACATGTGGGCATCACTGTGTTTATTATCTGTATCACCGTGCCTGCAGTTTGTCGTTTCAAGAAGTGCTTTCATTGTACGGTAAAGTTACGGTAAAAAATGACTGGGAAGCAATAGCTTTGGTCAACAGATTTCCACGATGCCCCAAATGAGAAAATGAAACATTTTGCTATCACGGTGTCTGTTTCTTGGAATTCTTTATGAATCAGGGATGAAATTAAAAAATAAAAATGCTGTGTACACACTCTCTCTCTGGTATGAATAAAAGAAGAATTTGTGTTTTATGTTTTTCCTTCATGGAAGAGGTAACCATTTCAGGGATAATTTAATTTTTTATTTTCGATTTCCTCTTCTTCTTTTCCTCTCCTGATGTCTCTCTTTTTTCTTCATCTTCTTCCCACAGATGTCACCACCTTGCGGGGGTGGTCTGGTGAGGGTGTTTTTATGACCCCTTTCATGTCTGTATTGCTCTTTAGCTTAAGGGTTGTGAATAGCGGAAACAAGAATATTTAACTCCGTCAAAGTATGTAAAAAAATGTTCCATCCAGTTGGCGGCTGTGATTTTCTAGACCACTGCGTCAGGTGTCTCAATAAGTCAATCATATGCGATCCCTTCACCAGCACTCCGCGGTGGATAAATTCCCCTCTGGAGGACAATTTCTCCTCGTTCTCTGATATCTTTTTCATGATGTACTCTGCATTTTCACAATCTCGCACCGGGAGGCTTTTCAGCGTCTTGAGCATTGTAGCGTCTTCGCTCTTGCTACTTGACCTCTCACCATCATTCTCCATAGCAGAATCAATCAATCAATCTTTATTTATATAGCGTCTTATACAATCAAAATTGTTTCAAGGCGCTTTCCAGAATCCCAGGGCCTGACCCCAGACAAGCAACAGTGGCAAGGAAAAACTCCCCTTTAACAGGAAGAAACCTTGAGCAGGACCAGGCTCATGTAGGGGGACCCTCCTGCTGATGGCCGGCTGGGTAAAGAGAGAGGAGAAGGGGGAGGACAGGTAGAGGATAGGATAAGTAGGAGAGGGGTAGAGGAGAGGAGAAGTAGAGTGAAGGGGAGGTAGAGGAGAGGAGAAGGAGGAGGAGGGAAAGAGGAGAGGAAAGAAGAGGAGAGGGAGAGGAAAAGGAGAAGGAGAAGGAGGGGGAGAGGAGAGGAGAGGAGAGGAGAGGGAGAGGGAGAGGAGAGGCACAGAGCACAGAAACACACACAAAAAATATGATGCACAATCACTTCAGCGGGGCCGGAGGTCATTATGCAGCTCCGAGGGCGGCGATACCTGTAAATAAATGGGGGGGGGGGAGCAGAAAAACTACACAAGAATTAGCATAACTAGTCTGCTTGATGAGGAGAGGAGAGGAGAGGAGAGGAGAGGAGAGGAGAGGAGAGGAGAGGAGAGGAGAGGAGAGGAGAGGAGAGGAAACCATGACCCAGTGGAGTGACAGAGGCCTGTCAGGTGATCATGTTTCCGGACCCCGGCAGCCTTGGCCTATAACAGCATAACTAAGATGTGACCTAACGATTAGACGACCCCCTAAGTATGATAATTTGTCTGTCTATGATAGTAACTGGAACTACTGAATTAGTAACAATAAGCTTTTTCAAAGAGGTAGGTTTTGAGTCTGATCTTAAAAGTAGCGATGGAGTCAGCCTCCCGTACCTGGACAGGGAGCTGGTTCCATAGCAGGGGGAGAGAGAGAAATGGGGTACTTCTTGTCAAGTGACAGGTTGACCTTTCCCTGAACCCGCCCACACCTGTTCCCCCCCACCTCCCTTTCCCGCCTTTCCCGCCTTTCTCCCTTTCCCGCCTTTTTTTAAAAAGGGAAACAGTTAAAAAGGGAGGAGGGTGGATCCCCCCCCCCCCCCCCTTCCGTACCTTGCCCGCCTTTTTTTAATAAGGGCAACAGTTACAAAACAGTTACAAAACAGTTTTGCCATAGTCCTGGCATAGCCATCTGTGGACAACATGAGTAGTTCTACATCCGTGATTGGTGAGACGGCTGTGACCGTTATAAGAGAATTGTGTGGAAAAGTAGTTGAAAAATCCACGGTGTTTGTACAGCGTTCTCAGGCGTCACCTTCTGAGCCTTTGCAGCAAGAATGGTCTTTGGAGCCTTATAGTCAAACAGGGAGTTTTGGGTATGTGTTCCGTTACAAGACGGGGGAGCTGATTCTCTATCAGCGGGAAGAATCTTCCAGTGAGGGGCCTATGTTGTCGGCTACGATGTCTTCCAATGACTGGGGTGTGTTGAAACTGATCAAACCGAGAATGGTGTGTGTGACTGAAGAAGGCTGTGAAGAAAGAAACAACACAGAACAGAAACCTTCCACAGAACAAACATTTGTGAGCATTTGGTTGACGAAAACCTCGGGTACGGGAAGATGGTTCTATCGTGCTAGCTACAAGATGCAGATGGAAGAGATGTCAGGGAAACCGAGACAGTATTTTGTCTTGGATCTTTTTAACTCAGACTGTGGGGTTTTCAGCAACGTGTTGACTCTACCTCTTGCAGCATGGATCGAAAAGATGCATGAAATGGATGATAAAATCACAAAATTTTTTCACCATTGTCGTCTTTGGAACAACACTGTGGTGACGAAAAAAAGAGTCCTCCCTCGTGTAAGCCCACACCCATATCTCAAATGTATAAAAGACGTTCGTCTGAACCATACGTTACCCACTACCGGAGTGAAACACTAAGGAGAGCATGTCTACCAACAGAAGCGTCAAGAGCGGATCTGACAATCCGAGCAATTCCTATCTGTGGGATGAGGATGAGACACAAGCGGAATGCCCTCAACGTCGGCTTCGGCCTCGCAGGCTGGACTTTGACTCACTCATCCAACGCTTGGATCCCACGGATTCTAACGAGTCTCTCACTCCTTGGCTAAGCCCTCCACCAACCCCACCCCTCGGACGCTCGGCATCGGATCCTGGGGTGTCCAGTCCTCACTCACCCTCACTGACACCACCCGTCAGAGACTCAGCATCACTTCCAGAGCTGTCCGAGTCTCTTCTCCAAGGCAGAGATCCTGCGCCGTCTCCGGCTTCTTCATGTCCAGGTTCTCCAATCTCTGTGAGCGGTGTGGAGAGTCTTTCACGCTCAACAACCCCTGATCTGCCTTTGCCCGACGACGCATCGGATCTCCCCGGGGCTGTATGTAACGGTGCTGACCAGCTTGACGGCTGGGCATCTGAATTCTTTGGTCTGGTAAAAAAAGGCGTTCTTCATCTACTTAGCGTCGTCCTGGACCTGTACAAGGGTGAGGTTTGCAACGGATGTCGGATCGACCACCCCAGCCAGCGCCAACACCAGTATTTGGATGTGATCGAACCGGGTTTCTACCGCAACAACTTTTACATGTTGATGAAAAGACTCTACACACTGTTGGATCGCGATACCTCCTGTATGTAGCTGCCGATCCGCGTGTTCGTTGAATGAAGACTTCGAGAAGTAAAGTACCAATTTCAAAATGTATTTAACAATAGAATCAATTCCAGACACAAATATTACAGAGCTCCGGGCCAGTTCATAACCCTAGCAACAACAAAGTTAATTGTCAGGGCACGAAGTCTGACAACCTAACTATCCCTTGGCCCAGTCCTTTTTAGTCACACACATGCAAATTCACAATGTCCATGCAATCCACTCCAGATCCCCTGCTGAGATGTCCTCGTCCTCTTCCTCCAGTCCCTTTGGTGTTGGTAGAGTTCTTCTCTTCCATTGTTTTCCCAGGCCAGATCCCATTCTTCATGCAAATGTGATCATCATCAACCCCCCTGATGTCCTGTTTACAATGAGTGTTTGACACCCCCTGCCTGACTGGCTCCTGAGATAACAGTAGATCAAACAACAATCCTGCAAATGTCTCTGTTCTTAATTACATTTAGTCTACCTTGCCTAACTTCTAAGGGAAGACAGGAACATATGGTGAAACACATAACAACAAGATAAAGACAATTCTCAACAATCCCCCTTTTGGCCTAGCCTAAGCTAGGCCAATACAACAATTCATTGACAACTCCTCTTGATGTAATGAAGAATAATAGACGTTTAATCATGGTGCCATCGTCTTTAGATGTTCCTCGATCCGTCCAAGCGTTCTCTGTGAATTATCTGCTGGGGTACATTGATTCCAGTAATACCAGTGTTAGGGTTAATGTGTTAGGGTGTTAGTATGTTAGGGTTAGGGTTAACAAGTAATGTTCACTCTGCAACTTCAAAGTGGCCCGTCCACCTGTGCTCTGACCACTTTTACTTGATGACTCTCAGAAGAACCCACTCAGCTGTGTGTGGAATTCCTGGATCCTTACTGACTGGTTACAGAGGTTGCCTGTTGGGAGAGAACTTAGAGATTCGTTTTTAGTTGAACAAAATAAAATCTACATTTCATAAAAATGCTGGGCTGGCCTATGGATTGTAAATCTCTATTCTTAAAATGAGTTCCATTGTCAAATCTAATTTGTTTGGGGAAACCATGTGTCGGATTAATCAAAAATTTAATAACGCTTTTTGCCTCTTCTACTTTTACGGGAACCGCCTCTGGCCAGCCAGTGTATGCATCCACTGCGACCAAGAGGTATCGGAACCTATTGACCCTATCTAACATATCAGTGAAATCTATAATTTTCTTGCCCATTGGGGCAACTGGAAACTTTATTCTCTGCATCATTCGTGGTTTCCCGCAGTGTGTCAGGCCGTGGGCCTCTTCCAGAACGGCATCTAACAGACCGGGCGGGAGAACAGGTCTGCCGTCTGGGCCCGCCAAATTCCTTCAACTTTCACAGCCCCCCTTTTCCTTCCAAACTGTTTTTTCATGTGGAGAAGCTTCTTCTTGATCACAACCTATTCTTTCCCTGTCGTATCTTGGAAGAATTTCCTGAACCGTTTTCTCTGCCATCAACAAACTGAAACTTTGTTTATAACCTGCTGCCTTCCTTGCTGCCTGATCTGCCGCCTCATTACCTTTTCCCTCTAAAGAATTCTCCTTGCTGTGACCTTTGCACTTTACAACTGCGACCTCCGCTGGCTCCATGAGTGCCTGTGTCAGTTGCCTCATCTCTACTTCATGTTTTATAGGTGAGCCTGATGCTGTGTTAAACCCTGCCATATTTATCCCTTCATGTGTGTGTGTGTTATGTGTGGTGCAGTTAAAATCTTGTCCATCCTGGTCTGTCTAAGTGAGGTCATGGTGAATGCTGCTGAGCTGACCAGTGATACCACGCTATGTGTTGTAAGTACCGTCAGAGCGTGACCCATCACTAAATGTAACACTGCCTGGTACCTCCGGGTAGTTGTGATATGGGCAGTCCCTTTGCCAATGACCATACCCTTTGCAGGCATGACACTGATCTCGGCCTAAGTACCCGCCTATCAAGCCGTATCCCTGCCCGCCGTGTCTCCCACACATGCCTCCCCTTGGACTGACCCAATACGGGTTTATCGGAGCAAAATCTTGTTGCGGACATAACTGATCTGGCTGCACCTGCCGAGGAAACTGCTGAACCATCTGTTTCTCTTCCTTTTGTTTATCATTAAGCTTTTTCAGTGCTTCATCTAACTGAATTTTTAGGAGCTGTTCCTGCGCTGTCATCACCTCCTCTTTCTTTCCCTGTTGTTTAACTTTAAATGTGTTGATATGGTGTGAAAGATGTCTCTCCCAGACATCCGCCGTACTGCCTGGAAGGTCAGGATTTCCTTCCATAGCTTCTTTTACTGATTGTGGAAGTCCTAAAATTATGGCCTGACGGAACAAAGTGGTGTGTAGATTATCTGAGCCAGGATGGCACCCTGTGGCACACATCCATTCCTCTTTACACCTCGTAAGGAACCCATGTGCCGACTCACTTTCCTCCCACTTAAATCTTAGATTCTGCATTGCTCCTGGAGATATTGGAAATACCTGTCTCATAGCTTCACCAACCCTGGTTGCACAAGGTCCAAAACGTGCAGCATTAGGTCTGTCTTTAATGCCTGCTGCTACCTCAACTTTATCCAAATCCCAGAGAGAGACTTGTCTCCCTAGAATTCCTCTAAAGTCTCCCATCGCCAGCTGCATGCTCTGTGTTAAACTAAAAAGTCTGGACATCCACTTGCCGCCTCCCTCTGCGGGTGGGGGCATCTTATCCACTAAACAATTGATGTCTGTAATTGCAAATGGAACATATACCGGTTCCTGTCCTCCTCTTTTCTGTATCAGAGGGGCCTGGAACTGTGGCATTCCTGAAACGGGCCCCTTACTCCGCGTGTGTATTTGACCCACCTCCTCATTATTTATGGCCCCTGTCAACGGTTCACCTCTATACTCACACTCACTCTCTTCCCATAATTCTAATTCACAATTCCCCATACTTGAACCCTGATCCTTTTCATATAATTCTGTCTGAGGATGAACATGCTCCTGATGCTCCAATTCCCCAATAAATGTAGCCGGAAGTTTGAAGGTGTCTGTCTTATTCTCACTCTCCTCTTTATCACTGCCATAAATCAATCTTGCCTTCTCCTCCCTGCACTCAGCCCTGGCAAATCCTCCTGAGGGATCAGCTCTTTTCACTTGTTTTATATGATTGCTAAGTGTTTTAAAGATATTTAATGTAGATTTTTGACTATCCTGTTTTTTAAATGTAGTTTGTTGGGAGAGTTTAGAGCGAACCACCTGAGCTTCCTCTCTAAATTCATTGTTTCCTAACTTATCTCCAACCTCTTTCTGTCTCTGTTTGATCCTTCTAACCTGTCTCCAAAGTTCACACACTGTCTCACGTAAGTCCTGCAGTTCTTCATCTCTGTCCACACCTAACTGACCACTGTTATTAGTCAAAACTGGCAATTGATATGGGGGTGGGGAAATAGTAGTAGGCAATGATGGGTAAAGAGTGGTGTTAAGTGTCAATGTCTGATTTAAATCTTCTAATGGAGGCTTCTCAACATTAGGCACTCGTGTGACCCCCCTAGATCTGCAATAGTGCACCGCTGCACATGCCACAGCCACAACATGTATCCTTCGACGCCTCTCTTCTAACTCCTTACCCTGTTTTTGCCATGATTTCCCTGTTATAAACCCTAATTTTGGATTATCCAAATGATCTTGTAATCTAGTGTGAATTTCTGACTCCCACTTACACAATGCTTCAGTTAAATTAACCTTCACCTCTGGAGGGGGAAGGATCTTTTGCTTCTGAGCTTTCTTCCACAACTTTTTTATTGCATCCAATTCTCTTTTCCTGTCCCGTTCTTTCATGCCACTCACCACCTGATCAAGAGTCCACTTCCACTGTTCTTCCACAGACCGAGGATAGGGAGAACATTCTCCCTGATCCCTACACGCTTTTCCACAATCCAGTTTCATCTTTAACTATGCTCCCAAGTGAGATTGAATGTGAATGACTCCAACGGTCAACTCAATGCCTCAGTGAAACAAGCTTCTAGATCAAACGTCTTTGATCCGGTTCCACTCTGGGGGTTAATTCCCAAGGACAAAGAGCCTTTTAATTCACGTTCACTCTGGCACTTTTCCACCCCACACAAAAACACAAATCTCGGGCGTCGGGAGTGTCCGTCCCGTCAACTGCGCTCCGAGTCCCAACCCAAATCTTTTTCATATACAGTGCACTGTATACAGCAATACAGCACTGTACTAGTTACGGTTTACTCTAACCGTCTATTCCCTGTTTTCTCAACAGCACTTCCGGACTCTAACCGTCTATTTTCCGGACTCTAACCGTAATTCCTAATGGACTCTAACCGTAATTCTTAACGGACTCTAACCGTACTTATTTACAGACTCTAACCGTACTTATTTCAGTCGTTTCAATATTTGTATCTGGAATTTATAACTAGGACACTTCAATTGACAGTGACGACAAATTTTTGGAAATAGCCAATCTGCAGAGCTTGATTAAACAGGTGTCTGCTTACCTTTTTATTAGGGATCCCTTGTCGTCAGTTGTCCTCCGAAGTGACCGTTGTTGAATTCTTTGCCTCAAATGACTTCTCTCTTCATCACGTCGGGGTCACCAAATTGTTGGATCGCGATACCTCCTGTATGTAGCTGCCGATCCGCGTGTTCGTTGAATGAAGACTTCGAGAAGTAAAGTACCAATTTCAAAATGTATTTAACAATAGAATCAATTCCAGACACAAATATTACAGAGCTCCGGGCCAGTTCATAACCCTAGCAACAACAAAGTTAATTGTCAGGGCACGAAGTCTGACAACCTAACTATCCCTTGGCCCAGTCCTTTTTAGTCACACACATGCAAATTCACAATGTCCATGCAATCCACTCCAGATCCCCTGCTGAGATGTCCTCGTCCTCTTCCTCCAGTCCCTTTGGTGTTGGTAGAGTTCTTCTCTTCCATTGTTTTCCCAGGCCAGATCCCATTCTTCATGCAAATGTGATCATCATCAACCCCCCTGATGTCCTGTTTACAATGAGTGTTTGACACCCCCTGCCTGACTGGCTCCTGAGATAACAGTAGATCAAACAACAATCCTGCAAATGTCTCTGTTCTTAATTACATTTAGTCTACCTTGCCTAACTTCTAAGGGAAGACAGGAACATATGGTGAAACACATAACAACAAGATAAAGACAATTCTCAACAACACCCAAGTTCATTCCTGCTATTCAAAATTTCCTGAAAGCGTGCGGTGTCAACGCTGACTACGTGAAAGTCAAGATCGCCGCAGAGACCCTTTTGCTCGAGCTGAAATCCAGCGAATTAATCTACACTCCCATCCAACAAATGTACGAGAGTATCGCCGACAACGACAGCGAGATTAAACAGGAACATCTGGACACGGTGACTCAGTACTGGACTGAAAACACTTTTTCACATTTTCAGATATAAAATGGGGAGCTTCTGGGGAAAAGTTGTAAACGATGTAGAAGGTGTCAAGATCCAATTGATCAAGGGTCAGATAATAAACATCTTGTACCAGGCTATTGAGAACAAAACGGCTTCAAACAAAAACATCTTGCTGGAAAAAAACCAGAACGTGTGCAGGACCCGCACTTTGGGAAGAGATGGTAAATGACACGATGCTTATGAGCAAATCTGGATTGTCGGATTGTTTTAAAGTAATTTTTAAAGAACTGTCCAACGATGTTGTAAAACCATGTCATATGATAGCCTTTTATGCTTTGCTCATTGATGTGACCAGCAGACTTGTGCAAAACAACCATTCTGTAAGCATCTTGGAAGAACTTGGAAAATTACACGATGATATCTGCCTCAGTCTAGATCATAAAGTCTTAACTCAAACTCTATTGATGATAACGCATTGGTCTTAGACTAGTTTTTGACTATCTGTACTTTCACATTACAAATGTTACAAATGTATTTGCTCATGTTACTCACAAAATGTGTATGCTAAAGATTTCTTAACACCTAATAAAAAAATAAATACCTCTCAAACGAGCATCCCTTCTCATTCTGTTTTCAACATGTCTGAGACACGCTTCATGGAAAAAGTGTACTATGATCCCGCGCATCCCGGTAGCCTCGGTGGTGTAGAGCGGCTCCATAAGGGGGTGCAAGAAGAAATGGGAAAGACGGTTCCTCGAGAAAATGTTAAAACATTTCTACAGGGACAGGACGCTTACACTCTACACAAACCGGCCAGGATACATTTTCCAAGAAACAGGGTTTTCGCCCCCCGCCCTTTAAACCAATTTCAAGCGGACCTGTGCGATATGCAAGCCCTGTCGGAGCATAATGACGGATATAATTATTTATTAACGGTCATAGACATATTTTCCAAAAAAGCTTACGTCAGGGCTCTGAAGAGAAAATCAGCGGCTGAGGTGGTAAAGGCGTTTGAATCCATTTTTGAGTCAAGTCAGACGCCTGAAAAAATACAAACTGATGCGGGGAAAGAATTTTTTAACAAGAGTTTTGAAGCTTTGATGAGAAAACACAATATCGTTCATTTTTCCACCGTTCATTTTTCCACCACCAGGCCTCTGTGATTGAAAGATTTAATCGTACATTAAAAGGTAGAATGTGGAGATATTTTACAGCAAACAACACTCTGCGATACACCGACGTCTTACAAGACTTGGTGAAAAGCTATAATCACAGTTATCACAGCAGTATCAAGATGAAACCCGCTGAGGTAACCTCGGAGAACACTTTTAAAGTGTTTCAAAACTTGTACGGTAAATCTGAAAACCGACGGAAGGTTGAAACCAAGATGAATTTCAAGAAGGGGGACCTAGTTAGAATTTCAAAACTGAGAGGAGTGTTTGATAAAAAATATGAACAGAGTTTTACGAACGAGGTGTTTACGGTATCTGAACGCATCCCTCGCGACCCTCCAGTGTACAAGTTAAAAGATTACGATGGAGAACCCATCCAAGGGTCATTTTATGAGCCAGAGCTACAAAAGGTAACGATGGGGGAAGACAGACTTTTCCACGTAGAAAAGATTCTGAAGCATCGCGTCGTCAGGGGTGAAAAGCAAGTCTTTGTAAGTTGGAAAAACTGGCCGGAGAAATTCAACAGCTGGATCAAAGCCGCAGATTTAAAGAACGTATAAAAATCAACTCGCGATCGCAACGGATATCATTTCATCATGTACGGTCCGAAGGACGAGGGTTTTTTTATTACCCTACCCTCCAACGCCAGCGTCGATGTTTTTAAAGAAAACACGAGTTCCAGTTACCGCGTGGATTTGCCTCAACATATCGATTTAGAGGGAAGCTGGGAAGTAGCTTTAACGCAGATTTCATACCCGCACACCTTTTATCACCTTTATCAGGAGGATGCCTACTTTTACTGGAGGGAAAAACCTCAAGAACCGGCCACGGAGAGCGAGGTGCATCGTCAAGAGATGAGAGAATCATATTTCAACGGCATCTCAGCCTTTAGATTCGAGATGGACGGACAATTTAGAAGAATAAAGTCTGATATTTACCTCGTCTATGACAGTCTTCTGAAAAGATTTGATTTCCAATCGGGAGGTAAAACCCACGTACTCTTCGAAGGACCCCTGGCATATTTGATGGGTATGAAATCAGGGGAATGGTTTACGTTTGACCAAAGGTATGCGTACTATCCCTGCGATTTACGAGCTGGGTTTTATCACATGTATTGTTACAGCGACGTAGTTGCACCGCAGATGGTCGGCGACGTTTATGCGCCACTTTTGAGAACGATTGATGTAAAAGGAACGTTCGGTGAAATCGTCACACAGTATTTCAATCCTGCTTACTATTTACCGGTGTCCAAAAACCACATTGAAAACATTCAGGTGGAGATAAAAACGGATCAAAACAAACCAGTAAAATTTTCATACGGCAAGACTATCGCGACTCTCCACTTTAGACCTAGAACTTGAACCCCAGGGTTATATATATTCCAATCGCCCGCGTCCTCATCATTCATTTTCAGGAGGCTGATCAGCTATCCACACACAAAGTGTTCAAGGCTAAGAGAAAAATTGAGAAAAAGAAAATGGCTCGGGTAGGTTTGAGAGAAGATCCTCACCGATTTGTACAATATTATGAGAGTCAAGTAGGGGGGAATTTGCCGGGGTTTTACGGTGCACCGGTCATGTACGGTCGGGGGATAGGATCTTTGTTTTCTAAATTATTTCGTTTCGTCAGCCCTTTGGCCAAGAAAGGTTTCGAAATAGCTAAACCTCATCTTAAAGCCGCTGCGAGTAACATCGCCTCCAACGCCGTCAAACACGTGATGGAACGGTTCGCCGGTGATCAAGAAGATGATCAAGAGATGAAGCAAGAAGGATCCGGGGGCATTATGGTGTTGTCGCGTAGGAAGAGAAGACGACCCCCCGGAGAACGCATCCCCTCGAGCTTTAATAAACAGCCGTTCGGTAAAAGGA
Source organism: Takifugu rubripes (assembly GCF_901000725.2). Lineage (NCBI taxonomy): Eukaryota > Metazoa > Chordata > Actinopteri > Tetraodontiformes > Tetraodontidae > Takifugu > Takifugu rubripes. The sequence continues at coordinate 5,828,006 of NC_042295.1, read as the reverse complement.
AGAAATCAGTTGCAAAAGGCCGTCGTGTGAAGAAGAAGTCCGTCCGGAGCTCTGATATTTTTTAAGAATATCTTTTCTTTGAGAAAAAAGAAAATGGCTCTAGTACATCAGAAATCTCCAGAGTGTACTCTGGCCGAATTGGATTTATTTTCAGCACCTATGACGCAGCTGTCTATCGATGAAAAAACCTACACGGAAATTTCTCCCCTGTCAGCCATCACCGACGGGGGACCCATTGAGTTTTTCATCCCCGGAGACGGGGACCGGTATCTGGATCTGAACGACACTCTGTTGCATCTCCGTGTAAAAATCACCAACGCTAACGGATCGAACCTAGCTAATGACGCAGCGGTGGGTCTTATCAATTATCCTCTAAATACAATTTTCAGTCAATGCGACGTGACCCTGGGGGATCGACTCATCTCTCAGTCGAGCGCTACCCACCCCTATCGCTGCATGATTGAGACCCTGCTCAACTTTTCACCGGACACACTCTCCAGTCAGTTTACCGGGGGTCTTTTTTACAAAGATACCGCCGGGTCAGTGGACTCTATCGTGCTCGTGAACGGTCCAAATAAAGGGTTAACGAGGAGAGCCGCGTCCACAGCCCGTTCCAGAGAAGTACACCTGCTCGGTCCTCTCCACGGGGACATCTTTTTCTGCGAGAGACTATTGCTCAACTCTGTCGATTTGAGAATTAAACTGACGCGAACCAACGATGCTTTCTGCCTCATGGGGACGCGTGACTCTGCTTTTAGCCTAAAAGTACTGGGGGCTTCCCTATTTGTTAAAAAAGTAGCCGTGTCCCCTGCAGTCAGGTTAGGTCACGCCGCCGCCTTAATGAAGGGCAACGCTCTCTACCCCCTTTCACGCGTTAATGTGAAAACTTACTCTATTCCGGCAAACTCTAGGGTTTGCAACCAGGAGAATCTGTTTCTGGGTAGCATACCAAAGTACGTGGTTCTGGGTATGGTACACCACGAGGCTTTCACAGGAAGACGAGACCTGTCGCCTTTTAATTTCAGACACTATGACATCGAATACCTGGCTCTCTGTCAGGACGGCCGGCAAGTTCCGGCTAAAGCTTTCCAACCCGATTTAACAACGGGGTGTCCGTCAGAGAATTCTACAACATGTTCCTGGCTACCGGGAGACATCTCAAAGATTTACCCCTGAGTATCAGCCGTGATGACTTTAATGACGGCTACTCTCTGTTTGTGTTTAATCTCAATCCGAGCGATGACAACGACGCACTGTCTACCGTCTCAAACGGAAACCTCAGGCTGGAGTTGAGATTTAGAACACCCCTGCAGCACACCGCGACCCTTATCGTCTACGCCTGTTACGATTCTATTCTGGAGATCAACGCCAAGAGGCAGGTGCTGGTGGACTATTATTAAAAGATGGACAACGTTCAACTAGAGAACCTTCTGCATAGCCTGCTGGGAGATGTGTTTTGCGGGGTGTGGGCGTCCGATCAACTGCCCATGCTGAATCCCTCTTTTAGAACCCCGGCCTACTTTATCGTCAACACACATCCGGCTCACATGCCGGGGGAGCACTGGTTAGCTTTGACGCTGGAAAATGGTGGCATAGCCACCTTTTTTGATTCTTATGGATTTCCGCCGGACTTTGATCACTACCCCCCGAGCATCTTACAGTTTCTGGAAAAACGTTCTAAAAACATTGAGTACCACGACGTTCAGTTGCAGCACCACATGTCGACGGTCTGCGGACAACATTGCATCTATTACCTCTGTCACCGCGCGTGCGGGCTATCTTTTGATCAAGTACTGTCTTTGTACAATGATGATGTAATAAAGAATGACTTCATGGTGTACGACTATGTGAGGAAATATCAGCGCTGTATTAGAAATAAAATCAATGGTCCCTCCAAGCAGGGGTGTTGCTTTTTGCAATGTTTTAAAGATTTTTAAAGTTTTTGAATGAATGACTGTACGCTCGAAAAAATGTTTAATAAACGCTTTATTGGTAAAAGACAAAACTTTGTGTATTACATTTATTCACGATGAAATGTTAATCCAACGCGGGGGGTCATTTGTTCGTCTTCTAGTTTTTGACGGTAGATCCGCAGGTGTTTCAGAGTCTTGAGATCCGATCGCATCCATCTTGAGGAGTCGGTATTGATTACGCGCTTTTGGGTTACTAATTCTGAGAGAGTATTTAAAAAATGTGTCCATCCGGGAGGTTCAGAACCCTCTGATTTTTTCTTTTTAAAAGGAAACAAGAGTCGTTGAATAGATCGATCATGTGAGACCCTTTTACAACGTTGCCCCGGTACACAAATTCCCCTTTTGTATTCCAAACATCGTGACGGGCGGATAATTTCTTTAAGACGTATTCGGCGTTCTTGCGATCTCGCGGTGGGAGGCTCTGCAACACGTCGTCGATGATGCTATCGGACGTCCGTACGTCCGTCCCAGAATCTGCCTCTGCCTCCGTCTTTGTCAGATTCTCTGTCAGATTCTCTGTCTGATCCTGCTTCACAAAGGTCAGATATCTTTGCAGTAACGCGTTATATTTTTTAATTTTTTCATGAGAGCTCAGCCCCTGCTCGTTTAAGATGGCTCTCATCCTAGCATCCAAATCGTCCTCCGCGACATCTCTGATGGACTGGGAGGGCCGCGTCAGGCGGTTGAGTTGATGAGGGGTGACGAGAAACATTTTTTGGGCCTTTTTCAAAGTCATTTTCGTATCAATCCTCCGACGAGGTTCCCGATCAAAGGTACCACCGCTGAGAGGAGAGGTAAAAGAAATCCGCCCGTCTGCTTCTTTAGAACCTGTTGCTTCCTCTTTAAACTGGTTCTTTTATCAGCCAACAGTTTGATAATTTTTTTCTGTCTCTTCAGTTTTTTAAATTGAGAAGGAGTCAGGGGGACGTTTCCTTTTAGAAGATTTAAAGAAATCTCACACAGTGTCTGGATAAAATCCGGGGAGCTGTGAATAAGAATGTCTCTACGTTTCTTGGGTGTGGCACGGTACAGGGCCTTCAACAGGGGTGCGTTTCTTTTTATACGCGCTGACATGATGATCTACGTCGACGCTCTGGGGATGTAAACGGCCGCTTGCTGGTGAGGAAGTACACCCGTCCTCAGTCTGTACGGATCTGGGCAGACGGGGGTGAGATCCACTATTAAATACCCGTGAGGGTCTTTTGTGGCGTCTTCAAAACTCTCCAAGAAAAATGTCTTTTGTGATGGAAAAATCTGATGAGCCAATATATTCATTTGTAGTTTATCCCGTGGGTTTTTAAACATGACCAAATAATTGCTGTTCAAACTGATGGTGCGACTGTGTTTACCCTGGTGAAACACGTTTTGAGTCAACATCATAACACTCATGTTTCTGTGGTGGCGATACTGTGTAAAAATCTTTACCACTTCAGGATGGTCAGAGGCTTGAAAAATAACATCGTCCAAAATAATCAAATGCTTTTGATCAGGAGGAAACAGTGTTTCATCTTCAAAAGAATCAGGCAGACCTTTGACAAATTTAATGTTTTTAATCATCTTTTGCAGTTCAGTGTACATAGGTTGAAAAGAGGTATAAATCCACACGATATTGTCAGGTACAACATTTATTACACGGTCACAGTTTTCCAATACATTTTTTACAAAATAGGTCTTTCCACACCCGCTCGGACCCACGATTAAACAAGAAAAAGGAAAGATAAACCTAGGATCAAATTCAATTTCCTGCATTTCTAATACCCGAAAGGCAGAGTTGTTCCGTCAGCAAAGAGTCGTCTTTTGTCATACACCACCCTAAATTTTTTATCAAATGACACATTTCTCAATGCAAAACCCTTTTTATCACGTCTGATGCTGTGTTGACGGATCTCGATCGTGTTTCCCTCTTGTTTATTACTCAGGTAACCCTCCACCAGCTCTCTGACACTGTCAAAGCTCACACGCTCACAACATTCCCGGGTCTGAGTGATACCTTTCACACGCATGACGACTTTCTTTTTATTTCGTGTTTGGTACGCGTAACTCTTGGGACCCGCCGCTGCAAACTCTTGAATGCTGTCACCATCCAGTTCATCCGTCAGGTCACCTAAATAGTTACCCAGCTCTAGAGGTTTCTCACCCTCTTTGACCAGATAGATTAAACTATCTGTGTCGATGTAAAACACTCTGTCTTGTAGTTTTTCCAGATAACTGTACAGCTTCAGTCGTGCGTGTGCTGTGGTGAATGCTGCAATAAAAACATTACTCTGTTTACCTGGGGGTTGAACGTACCTGTCGGTGTATTTCCACCTGATGAGAGCTCTGTTGCTGTGGAGAACGGAAAAGTATTCGACTTTGTATTTACCTGAAAACATGTAACTAAAGAATTCTTTAGGATCTGAGACAATGGTGGTTTTAAACAAATTATCTCTCTGTGCAAACTTTCCCCACAAACTGTTGAGACACAATTTAGCAACCTGTCTTTTCACAGGATTGGTCTCGATTTTGCCAGCATCTAAAAGAATGCCCTGATGCTCCTGATAGTCCCTGATGTATTTTTCCCTGCTCTCTCGGTCCGTCGCCTCAGCGGGGTAACCCGAGGCTTCCTGCTTTCCTTTCAAAAAGGTGTGTATGTAGTCGGTAAACACAGTGTCGCTGCTCTTGTCAAAGTGCCAGACTTCTGTAATTTACCCACCCTGTACCCCACCTCCAGAGCTTTGATGAATTCAACGGTGACCCAGACCCCTGTCAGAGCTCTGCCCTCATCGTCGTGTTCGCAGGGGCCCCCCTCATTGTTAGTTTCGGCACAGGTGCGACACAGTGTAAAGAGTAATTTACCTCCCTCACTTTTGTGCGGTAACACGGGGAATAAAAGACCTCGAGGAGGATACACAGTGGCTCTGATGAAGCCGTAGTAGCTGCGTGGGTCCTCGAAATCTTTGTAGATGATCACGGGGTGACCAAAGGGGTAAGAGCAAGTACTGTTGACAAACGGGTACAGTGAGGTGACATCAACATAGTGGATGGTTTCATCGGGCGCTGCCGTGTGTCGCAGTTTTAAAGCGCTCGTTCTACCTCCGAAAAGTGCTTTTCGGGGGTTGAGAGGCTCAGGAGCGTTAAAGCAACGGAGAAATTCTTTAACCTCCGTGCATGTTGTTTTCATCTGGTTCCACGTGTGTTCTCTCATGACTACAACACGAACCCCATGTGTGGTCTGTAGCTCACTCACCCTCTTCTCACTTTTGTAGTGCAGTTCACCAAAGGTGACGCCTCTCATATCGCACTGTACTGTGGGATCAAAGCAACTGGGACAGCCGTGGTAAAAACATCCATGAAATTCCCAGACATGTTTTACACCGTCAATCTCAGCATATCCGTCTACGAAAAATGCACCAATCTGTTTTTCACCCATGTTTAGAGCATGCTGTATAAAGATTTTTTCTTTGTGCATCAACCATTCTAACCATTGAACCGATGCGCTAGAGAATCTTTTGCTCTGATTCAAATAGTTGTGAGGGCAGGGGATAGCCAGAGTGTTAGGAGTCAGATAATTGGTGCGAAACACCTTCATACAGGCTCCGGCTATGGTGATAGAACCAAAAGGGTCTACCCCCGTCTCACCTAGGAACTGATCTCTAAATTTAAGACTGCCCTGGGTGAGAATGTCAACATCATTTTTGCAGTACAGCGAGGCCTCCTTTTTGAAGTCAAAGGTACCTCGGCTGACCTCGTTGTACCACGGGTCAAATTCTTCCCGTTCGCGCACCGTCATGCGATCTACGCCGTAGTCGGACGGAACGGGATAGGGCCCCACGTAATTGAGGTGAATTTCTGAGCTAAATTTGTGTGGGAAATACCCCTTGGTCTTGTCAGTGAATCCTAAGGCTTTGGGCATAGCGCTGAGACGCATGGGGAGAAATGACAGGGAATCTATGAATTTGAGACCATAATGGGATTCCTCAAAACTGAGGATTTTACTCCCGTTCATCAGAATCTGTTGTGGCGTCACATCCAGTTCCAACATACCTTTTAACACCAGATAACTGTCAAACCCCTTGGCATTATGGGCTATTAAGATGTTCTGTTTGTATCGTGGCTTCCTGAAATGCAAAATAAACATTTAGCACAGTCAAGACCATAAAACGCCTTCTCTTTCACCTTTGGATGTTTTTGTATGCACTAAAAAAGGAACATTGCTCTCCATTTTGACCCACAAATGTTTTCAAAATCATAAAAAACCAAATCAGGATGTGAGATGTCTGGTTGGAGGGTAGGAATGTAACAACTATGATCGACTTTAGAGTCGCTCTGCAGTTTTTCACCACAGATTTTACATTTTTTCACCGCACAAGCGATGCTTTGCATCGTCTAACGACAAATTGACACTGTAGTATAGTTCGCATCGTGCGCATTTTTTGATTTGGTCGCAGAGGCTGGACTTTCTGCTTGAACCGACCAATTTGTGTCTGGTGAAACAAGAGGGTGAGCGACACGTTCTGTTACAGTCAGAGCAAACCACTGTGTTGAAC